>NW_025777277.1:0-197500 GCF_021130785.1 Homalodisca vitripennis
TGAAAAGTACTAAATACTTGGTATTTTGTACATTTTTTCATAACTATAGCGGTTTTTTATTTTACTTCTTTTCTATTAAAATTTTTCAAAAGTCGCAATTTTTTTATATAAAGAAAATCACACCATTATCTTTTTCGTTTTTTCTCTGTTGTCTTTCTACTTATGTGCGACAGTTCGTATCTGTAGGCTTACTAGTTCAAGTGATATGATTGATTTTATACAAAATGGTAACTAGCAGCTAAACGACACATATCTCGACCTATTTTTATATTATATTCCTAGATTGGATTAATGAATATTATGAGCCACAAAAGTTTTCTACGCCCTTTTGCGAACACTCAGTATATTATTATATAATACAGATGGCACATAATTATCAAAGAAGGGTTTCGACTATATCCAGTAGTAAACAGCTATATTGCGATGTGTATAGTGCAATACTGTAATTTTACTATAATTGTCCAGTTATCATAAATAACTGCTGCTACAGTATTCCATTTTCTGAAAATATACCATCTTAAAGAAAAATATATAAAACTCTTTACCATATTTGAATACTTCATTATTGTTGGGTAAAAAATACGAGGTGTGATTTTAACCAACTGTAATAAAACCGATCTGGCAGAACTGTATCTGAAAGTTATAAGGCATATGCTTAATGTTTCTAATGTGTGATTTTAAAGAATTACTACTAAAACACATTTATACAACTGCGAAGTTATTTGAAAGAGTATCCGCTAGTAAACTTCTCTGTAGGGATATTTCATGTGAAAGACGCTAAGTTGCAGCAACAACGGCAATAAGTGTAACTACTAAGCGGGCCGCTACAGTAAAGTTGTCGGGGCTCGGAAGTGTGGCAGACAGGGGCTGGAACCTCCGGTCCACGCCCGGAGATTGAGAACTTTGTCGCTCGTTTGAAGTTTCAACTGTCAAGATGTCTGAAAGTTTGTTTAGACTTGTTATGGCTTACTAGTATAACTTAGCATCAAGTATATAATGATAGATTTTATTGTGAAGCAAGCAAATACATTTTGATTGCATTATTGCTATATATAATTTTTTTCAGAAGATGCACTGTTTGCAATATTAGTAGACCACGAAAGTAGCTGCCGGTTGCGCATTTGTAACCCAAAATTTAATCATATTTACGAAAATCATTACATTACATTTTCAAGTGTTAATCTCACGTTAAACATTCCTTCGGAAAAAATGTAGATTTTAAATATATCCACCATCTCGAAATGTTTAGTTTTCATAACACTGATATGACAATAATTTACAATTTTGGCATTTTAATACTGTATAATCGTAACATTTTTTATACATTGATAAACTCAATAATTTTGGCACGCTATAACATAAAAATTTTTGTTAGCATATAAATTAATTTTTGAAGACGAAAACTTGCTTTATTTAATTACATTTATTGTTTTAGACGTATTCACTTATAAGAGTTTAATTGTTTACTTTTAAACGGCCAAATACAAATAAATGTTGTTTTACGTTCTGGACAATTTCAAGAAAAGTATCAATTTTTACTTTTCTTGTAAAATACTACAGGTTAAAAAATTTGCCCAAATGCGAATGATGCCCATGTTGAAACTTTTTCAAGCCTAACGACGTCAAATCAACTATGTACAAATACTCTGCACTAAGTTTACTCTGAAACTATTAAAACCATACGGTTGCTATCGTTTTCACAATTGTTCCTGCAACGTTCTATACTACTTAAAACTTTGTTCGCCCATCATCTGGTAATCTTACGTGATATCAAAGAACACGTAAGAAGAAAAACTATTGTAAATATCATGGAATCATAAA
The DNA here is from genome assembly GCF_021130785.1 of Homalodisca vitripennis. Classification (NCBI taxonomy): domain Eukaryota; kingdom Metazoa; phylum Arthropoda; class Insecta; order Hemiptera; family Cicadellidae; genus Homalodisca; species Homalodisca vitripennis. The sequence continues at coordinate 1,822 of NW_025777277.1, forward strand.
ACTTAGTTTTTCGCGCTATAATGCATAATAACTTATATAAAATCATTTAATATCCAAAATTTTGAATGTTCATAATCTAAACACCTTAAGTGATATTGAAAAAGTGAAAATATCTTGTGAAAGTGAGTATATAAATAAAGTCTATGTTGTAAATTGGTCTAGTCTAAATATTTGCTTGAATGCGAAACGCCGCCATCTTGAAATTGTTTATTGCTTAAGGCTCGCTAACGAACTCATCTAAGCTGTATGCAAATACTGCCTCTGTGCCAAGATTAATCTAAGTCCAATAAAAAATAGGGCAGATATCGTATTAACAAGCTCACTTAAACACATTTTTAGATTTTAGTGTTTTGGATTCTGGGATATAAGTAATTGGAAATTTAAAAAAGTAATTGAAAATTCCATCGTGATATTAATTACAATAGGCACATTTCTACCAAATCTACCTAAAATTGAATCTTTAGAGGCGCGGCCTGTAGCTGATTGCGCTCCCTCTTAAGCCAAAAGCCGTCTGCCATCTCATATTCAAAGAGCGTCAATTTAATTTACGATTTATTAACATGATGTTTGGTTCTAACAATTTGAGACTGAATAAACACAAATGTAAATATTTATTCCCTACTCATGAGTAGGAGATCATTTGTTGATTGTATGACGATAATAGACACACATTTTATATATTATCAAATTATACCAAGTCTTGATGAGATTTATGTCAATATATTTCAAAATTATAAACTACTATATCGTACATAAACTATGTGATATTCGTGGAGTGTTTTGCAAAGAGATCATTCTTTCATACACCCTAAACATAACCCACCCCTCATGGTTCTCTTGCTGATATATAAAGGGTTCAGAAATCTTATTTTCTCCATGTTTTTCACTGACGTTGACACCCATCAGGAACAATGTTCATGAGCGAACGGAAGATTCTGCGATAATCTCTGATAAGTCGTGCGTACCAGGTATGCTACTTCTTAAATTAGATTCACGTAGACCTATTGGTACCACGGATATTTCTGGCAAATTTCTTCTGTTGATGTAAAGTTGTGATGGTGCGATTCTTTAAAGTATTATGTCTCAAAAACTCAAGATCCTTCAGTTTTTGGCTCTAGGGCGACCTTGTCCACGACTTCCACGATGTGATCCAGTGTCACAAAAACGAAAAACTGCCCTTCTATCTAAGATGCGATGTATACCTACCCTCCAGTCCACTGCGCTAAAAGAAAGTCCAGCTTCCACCAAAGCACTCTTGCCGCCTATGATTGGTTACAACCGATGATAATCTATTATATGAATAAAATGACTGAGAATTCATCCCTTGTAATGCAAACATTAGATTAGATAAGCCGGCCAAATGTGTATCTGATAAGGGACTAGTTGTGGTTTAATCACAGTTGAATAATAATTTATTTATCTTTTATATTCTCAATTGACATTTTTTGAAGCTGCAAACAACTGAAAGCAAATTAATACTAAATGTTTGCTCACACTTTTTTATCGCTAAAATATACTGGCGTGTGTTAATTTTGTTGAGGATATGTTCAAGGACACAGCGTACGCTCTGTTTGTGTACGTAACTAATTGAAAAAGCTTTATATAAATGAATTCTAATTGAAAAACTTTGTCCTTCTAAATTAAAAATCTTGAATAAATCTTGGATTCTGAATATAAATTAGTTTAATCCTCCGAGGCTGTAAAACAATGCCGCAAGTGTTTCTGTAACAGTTTACGTTTTCAATATACTGGCCGTCGATCGCGACAGGGCCGGAGTGTCGCTGTCGCTTTCAGGTGAATACCAAACAATGCTATACAACTTACTTGAACATGCTAACTTGTGTATCAATTGCAATGCAGCTGGAAAACTTTACTATATTCTAAAAGACTGCTACTATGATCGGTATTAGATTTTTGTTCTATAACTTGTTTTAACTTTTGAAACATTGTTTTAGCGAAATATATAAAGAACATAAATTTTGCGCTAGCTCACACTATGCTTTTGAGTTCGTGTGGGAATAAATAAACATACTCCATTATTATTATTATTATTATTCCTGATAAATAAAGAGAGATGAGAGCATCCTTTTGTAAAGTTTTTTTATTTATTCTGATGTTGTTAATCCCATCCTAATAATGCCATCTTTTTCTAATCGAAAAGTGACAATAACGTCTCCATAATGCTCCTAAATATATATTTGTAAGTCCTAATCTAATCATCAAACCCTACTTTCTTAGATTAGGAGGCAAATTGCATGATCATCTCAATGCTATTTCTGGTTGCTTCAAATATATGTTACTTAATACTTTTTAGTAATTTCCCTCACTATAACATTTATGGTTGTCTTTTATAGATAAAAGGAGTCATGTTAGTCAGGAAAATGTCGGTAAGAGGTATAAGCAGAGCCTACGAATATAATAACAATTATTAAATATAGCAATCAACAATAAAAGTTTACTTTAGGGTAATAAAAATGTAGTGATCAGTAATATATACAACACACTCCCAATGTATTAACCAAAAACTAACTCACAACTATTAGAGCTCTTTTCCAAAAACTACTAAGTCCATTTTTTTATAAATTGAGTTGCTATCACTACATTATTAAACATTCACAGCTCTACTATGCATTATAATAATTTTTTCCTAAACGCTCTTAGTCACATTTATTTTAATAAAAGAAAAACATATTTTTTTCCAAAACTTATCTAGGTCCCTCAGAGGTTTTTTCCAATACTCACCATTTCCAGAAGCATGCGAAATACAGGACAACAGCTGACTGACTCAAGCTATTATGTATAATCCTACCAGGTGTTACAGGCTACAGCGTTCTAATGATATTTTGTATGCACGTATAAGTGATAGGAAATCTGATAAATGAAAATGATCAACGTGGGAGCAAACGAGCAGTCTCGTTTTGTAACCAATTTTTATATAGTAGATAGTTAAACGTGTACTGCTTTTATGTCATTACTATTAGAATACTAACCAGTTGGGCCAAAACCGTCCCAACTACTGCTGCTACTATTACACAGGTTTACACACAAAATGTAACATTCATTAAATAAGGTTTTTTTGTTTATTTTTAAGTTACAAAATCCAAACTGAAAGCATAAATAGCCTACCACGTCTCAGTTTTATGTTATAGTACCGCTGTCATAGTCATATACCATAATTTGTGTTTAAAAAGCTGAAAGTAATTGGCAGCCCTGCAGAGCAGTGGTGGGGGGCAAGATAAACATTCCTTTGTGTCTGGTGACTCACAGCAGCACAGCAGTAGTGAGCAGGTATTTTAAGAGAGAGGTTGTGTGTTCAGTTTAATTTCAACACTTCTTAAGTATTTTTTTGTAATGTCTAGTTTACGTCGAGTTTGTAAAAATCCTCCAGACAAGTTTTGTTACGTGTGTGGAAGGTACATCATTAAATCACAAGGAAGGCCTATAACTGAAGAGGTAAGAAAGGCATACTTCCTTTATTTTGGCTGCAAGGTGGGGGACCAGGATAAAAAGTTGGGCCCCACATATTTGCTGCATTAGCTGTTCGGTCAACCTTATCCAATGGGCCAAAGGGAACAGAAGGTCAATGACCTTTGCTGTTCCAATGGTTTGGCGTGAGCCTAGCAACCATTTCAATGATTGTTATATTTGTTTGTCAAACCCTGAGGGATATTCAAAGAAGCAAAAATGTAAAATCCAGTACCCAGACGTGCCCTCAGCAATCAAGCCAGTTCCACATGGAGACGATTTGCCAATTCCCACCCCTCCAGTTGACTGGGAAAATTTTTTTATTCCCAATATTAGTGAAGATTATTGCCAGCAAATGGACAGTGAAGATGTAACTGAGCAAACATATAACCCTAACGATCCTACCTTTGAGCCTCAGATGTCAAACGAACCACATTTTTATCAAACAAAACGAATTGAATGATCTTGTTCGTGATTTAGGCCTCTCTAAACAGAAAGCAGAACTGTTAGGATCACGACTGCAAGAATGGAATCTTCTAGCAAAAGGCACGACAGTGTCTTGCTTTAGAAAAAGAAATGTACAGTTTTCAGCCTTCTTTAAACTTGAGGGTTCAATGTGTGTTTGTTTTGATGTGACTGGGCTGATGGATGAACTTGGCATTAATCATACACCGGATGAATGGCGTCTTTTTATCGATTCGTCCAAATATAGCCTAAAAGCTGTCCTATTACACAATGGTAATAAGAAACCATCGATACCTGTTGCTTATTCTGTTATAATGAAAGAAACATACGACAACATGGCAGCCATCCTAAAGGCAATTCAATACGATGAGTACAAGTGGCAAATATGTGCAGATTTCAAAGTAGTTGCTATTCTTATGGGCCTTCAGGGTGGCTACACAAAATACTGTTTGCTTCATATGCTTATGGGATAGTAGAGCGTCAGACAAGCACTACCAGCAAAAAAGAATGGCCAAAAAGGTCTAACTACACGCCTGGTGATAGAAATATACTCAAACATACCTCTTGTAGATCCTGAAAATATAATTCTACCACCACTGCACATCAAACTTGGATTGATAAAAAACTTTGTAAAGGCAATGAGTAGAGAAGGTGAAGGATTAACATACCTATCCAGTTTGTTTCCTCAGCTGAGCGAAGCTAAGATCAAAGAAGGTGTTTTTACTGGTCCAGATATCAGAAAAATGATTTAAAGATCCTGAGTTCGAAACAAAACTCAATAAAAAAGAGTTGGCCGCTTGGAAATCATTTGTCCAGGTTGTGAAAGGGTTTCTAGGAAATACCAAGGAGGAAAACTACAAAAAGTTAGTCCAAGATCTTTTGAAAGCGTACCAATCTATGGGTTGTCGAATGTCTTTAAAAATACACTTTCTCCACTCTCACTTGGACTTTTTTCCGGAAAATCTGGGAGCCGTAAGTGACGAACAAGGCGAGAGGTTCCACCAGGACATCAGAACAATTGAAAGCAGATATCAAGGCCGCTGGGATCCTTCCATGATGGGCGACTATTGTTTGGTTCCTGAAACGGGAAGATTTCACACCCCACAAGAGAAAGAAGTAAAATAATAATAACAGCCTTTAGTGTCAACTTGAAGTGAAAATGTTCTTTATTCATTCACTTTAATGTATATAATAATAAACTTAAGTTTGGTTGGAACATTTCTGTCAACAATTTATTGAAAATCCCTATTCTCATAGTTGTTAAACTATACTTTTCTTAAGTTTCTTAGGATGTCTTGTATCAAAAAATCCGTACGTCCTACATACTTTTTATTGTTATTTTCGTGTTTAGCAAGGCAAAATACATAAGAAACACCTATTTTGATCAATGTTACAGAAAAAAAATATTTTTTTGTAAACCTGTGTTATTAGTAGTACGGCCTGTAATGTACCCTTCGTTTCTTTATTAAAGAACCTGTCATGGTGTAAACCATTATAACTTTTAATTTTCGTCAGAAAGTTTTGTTTGGTGCAAGACTTTTACCTTCGGGTTAATTTATGATGTAACGGTGTGTTGTAGTACCTGAATTTCTAGGCGTACATGTATAACAGATTTTTACGAAAATTAACATGGGCGAAATGTGACTCTTGAACTTACCTCCATTTCACGCAATTAGTTCAGCGTCAGAATCTGACACGGCCTCTGACTCGAATCGACAGAACAACGATTCCTTGATGTTCACATTCATTTTAAGAGATCCATTAAAGTGTCGGCGACACCCAGACGACAAAACCCCTCTGTCTGGCTTCCCCAGTGGACATAAAGGATGAAGAATTACAACACAATATAACAGTACCCGGTTTTATATTCTATAAGAGATTTGAGAAATATCTGTAGTATAAGATGAATATGTCATTTAAAGTACCAATCGAAGTCCATAAAATTATTTATATAACCTAATATCTTGTTAACATATCCTTCCACTCTTTCATTATCCACAAGTGGTTGGATATTTCTCACCATAACGTCACTGTTTCCGCACTTAGGACTTAATTAATATTATTATTTGATACTATTTGTACTTCAGCATAATATGAAAACATTGTTATGATTATTTGTGTTCATAACATTTCAAAACAGTTTTTTATCAATTCATATTTTAATACAACATTATTTTTATTTTATAATAAATAATTAATTTACTGAATAATTTGTAAAATACAACGTTTACGCCAAGTAAACGTTATAATGCGCTCTTTCACTGCCTCATGTGAAAGTAATTTATTTACGCCTCAGTTTGTATGAGTATTTGCAATTCAAATGCTGCAGAATTGGTATGGATGTAACCAAAGCAAGACTAATAAAACTTTGCACTCAAGTCTTATAGCTTGAGAAGTTAAATTAGTAAACCTGACTCTAATGACTTCAGTTAAGTACAGAATAAGAAAACAAGGCCTTTAATTATAATTGTGAGGAAATAAAATATGAGTCGTAATTGACTGGAATGTAATCAGTTTTACCAGTAGCTTTTTAAAAATATATGTATTTTACACTATTTTATAGAAGAGTAGAGGTGTCTATTTGTGTGCGTGTTACTTATCCACGTAAAAACTAGTGGATCGATTGTACAGAAACTTTACATAAACATTCTTAAGGTTCCGTAGTTAACATCTAGGTATATTCCAATTTCGAAAATCGCTTCAACCACTACCCTCACACTTCATTATCTATAACTTAGATTGTAGATTTGGATTAATCAGCAGATAGTAAATTTATTTTTAATTATCTATCAACGACAATAATAATAAGTATAATAATTCATACACATTTAAGGGGGGATAGTTTATTTTTATTCATCTGTCAAGGTCAGTTACACTTAAAAAAATGTCATGTCTTGCTATATCCGGAAGCCTTTATTTGTATGAGAATGATTTTATTGTCATTTGAATAAACTACAGTATAATGTTATCATTTATTACATCACATGTGTGTTAAATGAAATCTAACGACATCGACTTTAGTCTCAATTTATATTTAGGATTTTCTTCACACTGTACTAAAATATTTTAATTTATGTGCTGTAAACATTACGTTATCAACAAAGGTAAGGTGGAAGCTAACTTTCTAAGCAACAGTGTTCTCAGAAAGAGTGAAAATGGGAAGATATATTATAAAAAGTATATTTTCGGTTAGGAGTAGTTTAATTGTAATAGCAATTACTCTCCCACATAGGCCTAATAATGGTAGAGGTTTCTCACTAAGGACGATAGCGGCTCTAAAAAAGTATGGTCTAAATACTGTTAAGAGTGCAAAGACAAGCTCTAAAATAATATTTATTTTTTACAAAAAGACAGTGGTTGGGATGTAGTCCCCTTAGCAATTATACTCTCATGAGAAGTGACGAAGGTTATATCAATTAGTGTACACAGTCACAGCAGTAACATTGCGGGTTGGATTCCATGTGCATCCCTTTGTACTCCGGCAAGTCTGAGGTTGGGAGCTAATCAATTAAGCAAGAATGTTCTCAAATGGGTTGAAGTGATGTTATATCAACTAACTGATATAATCTCATCAATAACAATACGGATTGGATTCCATATGTATCCCTTTGTATCTCCGATCTCACAGCTTTCAATTTTTAATACTTGAAAATGGCTTATATAGTTTTCTAAATACTAATCCATTGTATACAAATACATTACTAGTACTTTCATTCGTAGCTGTAAATGTCATAAAAATGTAAAACTATCAGAATACTTATTTTAAATACTATAACTCATTATTACTTACCTCATCATGTATGCTGTACTTTTTATCAAAGAATGTTGAATGTGGCAACGCTGTAGTTTAATTTGTACTTCATTTACCTCCCCCTCTTATCGAAACAAGTTAGTGACTGTATGAAAGTGAGCAGAATGGAGTGAACCTTGTAAAATTATGCTCTTACTAAGACAGGTAAGAAGAGGATAAATATGTAAGACACACCGCCTCTCAGTCACGTGACAGCTAGCTGCCGTGACGTCATATTTCTATGTATTTATGACACATGTTAGGGACAAGTCCTCACACACACTTCAGAAATGTATCTCAGTAGAATTATAGCTTATTACTTAATCAGTATAGATTTATACTAAATTATAATTTTGGTATATTATTTATATTTCGAATTTTCTTAAATATTGGTGTGCAACTATACATAAATTGTTTATACATTCGTAATATTTAATTGATTACTGCATAGAATGTTATAAAGTTTCTGTCATATATTTTTGGTACCACATTGCTTTTTTCTGTAAATTTCAATTTTATACTCATATAATTTAAACATGTCCCCCTCCAAAAATATCACCTATTTAAAAATAAAAATACACAATTCATGAATATTCCTGGTGATGATTTAAGGTTCAGTAATGGTAATTTTAAATCATTAATCTTAGACTATTCATTACATACCTGACAACACAAAACAGCGTCGTGCAAAGTTATGAGTTAACGTCCCCTTTTCATTAATCTGTTGAAAATTCAGTAATTTGTAATTATTTTTTTTAAGGAAAGATACAAAGGTTCAAGTATTATTCCTCAAAACTCATGTCGCATGTTAAAATTCAAGTCACTGTTTAGAAGCCCCAATCACGAGTAAGTTTACAAGTGCTTTGTGTTCTACTGATTCTAAGTCACGTGGTCTTTTACAATCACAGATAAACTAAGGTGATAGCGAAGTAATTGTTGTACCGTACAGCTAAGTGTGATCTCAGGATTATCTCTAATTGAAGGTTATCGGTTTATCTTCGATCATTTACTTTGTGTTCTGCTGATTTCAAGTCAACAAATAACTTTAATCTCCATATATAAAGAGTTTTAAACATTTATATAACGTTCCATTATATTTAACTAATGGAACGTTCAGTTGACTTAATATACAATTTACAGACTTTATGTTTCTGTCATTTCTTATACTGTATAAAAGTACGTTTAGCTCATTTATTGTTAGGAATTATTTATAGAGAGACAAAATTACATTTCAAAATGTGTGTAAATATCACAGCCAAATATTTATTTCAGCACTTAAAAATACCATTTGCAATAAGTACTTTTTCTAAGCTTATGCTCATAGTTTTACTGTACAAATCATATTAAGGTGGATTTAAGATTAACAGTAACGTTCTAGAATACTCTATCCCTTAAACCATTCACGATAAAATATATTATTCGGTAACTAACGTAGATATTACAATAACACACGTGATACTATGGCAAGTTTCGCAAGCACAGCTCAGAGGCATAAAGTGCATTGCTCTCAAGAATTGTTATTTTAATACTAAGACTACATTTGTTCTTTTAAATGTTTACATAACACTAGTTTTCAATATAAATGATTTACTTCCCGTTCCATGAAATAATCTCAGTAAGATAAAATGTACCACATAAATATTGTGTTTGTTTATATTATATATATATATATATATATATATATATATATATATATATATATATATAAACGTTTATCTGATAATTTTTATTTCACTTCGAACTCTTTGTTTTAAAAGGTAAAGTTTCTTTCGTTTGAATTTACTAAATGATTGTATTGGTAGGTAATTCCATCACTTAAAGAGAAAAATTTGCAATATAATAAACAAAATAATTTTAGTTAATGAGTGAGTTTTTTCATTTAAATCTCTAAGACGTGGTATATTCATAAAGTAGAAGCGTGCCACATGAAACACGGATCAGGTTTCATAAAAGACTTTAAAGATTATGTTATGAATAATAGGACAATGATTATTGTTGTTGCGTTTTATTATTGAAGTGTAAATAGAAAATGCATTAATAAAGAAATAAAGAGAAAGCAATACACATGCCTACACAGCAATACACAGTACACTTAAAACCAGCACCAGCAGGTAAAACGTACGCTAATCTTAGATTTTGAATCAGATAGATGGCAAATGAAAGGTTTTGTTAAATTATTTTTTTTTAAAGGTTATATTATTTTTCTTCAATAGCCATACTCCTTTTGAACTTAAAAATATCAAATGGTAAATATTGCTCAAAAGTGTTTTGGAAACCTTTTACATCCTCTTACCTACGCCTATACATAATGTGTGAGAATGTAACACAGCTACATAAAATAGTGTAATGATACTTCGTATTGTCGACAATGAAGGCATATATTCAGTTTAGTGCTGGGAATTGGAATACCTAACGCATACAATACATACACACAATATTAGCAATGTGTTTCTGACACATGCGAGCAAATATGTGACACATTATTGTGTGTTTAACCGTAAAAAAAACTCTGTTTAATTTATTCAGTTGTAAACAAAGCTCAGAATAAGATGAGAGGGGGCAGTAGAGAGTTGAAGGGTGTCAGAGGCTCTTCAAGAACTGTAACGCCAGGGGGTCAGTAAATATTGAATTGCTTCAAACTGACAGTTTCTACTTCTACATCTCCACAAATGAGACACACTTCTTGGCATGGAATTGGTATGGGGTTATTTTTGCACTTTAACCAATCTATTGTTAAGAACAGGAAAATTAATTAGATTTAACTAATCCGAGTATATTATATAACGTGTTATTTTATTAGTTTACACATATATCACTCAAATTTCTGAACTTAGAAGAAGTAACATTGTACTATTTTTGCTCCATGAGTGGAACAATATCTGGGTATGTAAATATGCCATCAGTGTTGATTTTAAAGCTTTTTCCAATTTTAAACCTATTTTAAACAACATGTTTCTTTACGAGTAATAACATGATTGTGGTTTTAAAACTGGTAAAATAATAAAACTAATTCCATGTACATTGTACAAACAGCACCACGGTCCGTTGAACTCGTCAAACCGCTTCGAACACCAGCGAACCCGCCGCTGTCGTGAGACATAGGCCTAGTACGAATTAGAGATAGAGTGGCGTTCGGCCATGACCCTAGTAATTCAGGCCAACGAGTGATCCGGAACATACTGTTTCAAAAAACTCCCTTGCCCCAGGTGTTTTGTAATTATTGTTTTCTCGTTATCTGAATAAATTTTATATTTTCTTCCAAACCATATAAATTATTTTTAGGAATTGTTAAAACTTTTAATGTTTTAATAGTTCATTTAAAAAAATCCATATCCATGGAAAAATTTCTCAAATTATTTAAAACTATTTAAAATTGTTTTAAAAGGTTACGTTGCAGTCTTTTGATTATTAGAGCAAAATAATTTATGCGTACTATATAATTGTCTGATGTTTTGAAAGAGTCCATCTGAGGACATCTGTACCAGCTTTCGTTTTTAAATTAGAAAAGAAAAATTTAATTTTCTAAATTAAGCCGATCCATTTATTCTTAAGGCTCATTCGACACTATATGTTAAAAATAATCAATTGGGTTTTATATTATTATAAATAATAGAACATGAAGTTTCGATCGTATAATCTCACCGATTATAAAATCGCTAGGGTAAACAAAACTAATATTGTAACAGACTGTCTACAGCGCTTAACGTCAGCGCCACTGTGAGCAAGGCGGATGCAACACTTAAGGTTTATATTATGATATTCCGTCACGCTCAATTCCTTTGGAAGGCTGGGAGAAATAATATCCCTGAACAAGCGTTGCAAGTACAACTATTAGTATAAATATAACTACTTGAATTGCAGTTTTCCATATTATAACATAACTTATTTATAATAAATATGGTTATCGTCTGTAATTTTTCATTCATTGCTATGGAAATTCGTTGACATCATTGGTATTATATAGGTAGTAAATTCAAACTGTCAAAAAGTTCTATCCATAGTAATTTCAATAGTCTGTTAGCTTCTTACCAGTTTGTAACAACGTAGGATGCGTACTTTTGTAGTATTCAATAGAACTGGAACAATCAAAGAAGAGGCGGCGATTTAACAGAGGCCATAGTGACGATTTGGCCCCCTTACACCATAATATATGAATAATTATGCTACATACAAGGTTTATCACACATAAAATACTTAAATATATAGAAGTAGCATGTACTCTTGTAGTATCGCTACATTTTTAGCCATTCAATCACTGCTTGATCGTCCAAATTATCCTTAGAGATATTTAAAGAATAGTATAACTTTATAGAATTTTTTGGCACGGGTCAGAAGTTGTAAAATTAGCTTTTTCTGCATTTATGGTATATTTCATTCATTTTTAAGCAACAAACCCTTTTTAAATTAAACCTTAAGCTAGTCTGGACTTTTGAGTACCTTCCAAGGACAAGGATATATCCTAAGTTCATCAATTTTTCTAACACATAGGAAAGTGCCTAACATTTAAGATAATGGTATCCCATTAAATTTTATAAGATTACTGTCATATTTAATTGAGATAATGGAGATAGAGATGACATATTTATTAAACAAGGTTGGAATACGCCACTAAACGTGGTTTAACAGGCTTCTCATAGGTTTTAAAATAACATTTCAAGTCTCTAGCTCTTTTCATCGACAGAGAGACTGACTTCCGGCAAAGAAATGTTTACATCCCATAGGAAGCAAGAGAGAAATTGTGTCTGCCTACTAAGTGACATCGTTTAATGACGATCAACCAAATTCCATGTTTACACATAAAAAAATCTTAGAAATCATTATTATATGTGAAGAAATGAAGATTCTTGCTAAAACTTTAAATCTTCGGGAAAATATTTTTTGATACATCTTGCCATATGATACATTAAAGTCTATATTAATAAGTTTCGTTTCATATTAGTGATCATATAATAAAAGCCTACACACCAAGTTCTTGTAACTTAATGTTAATTGTGTTCCAATAATTAGGTTTCATATGATAATATGTTATCTTTAAATCTATGAATTAAATCGTATGAAAAAATCTCTTATGAGTTACTGAATATGCTTACAAATTTTATATGTATTCTGCTATTTTTCCGTGACCATCATGGTTCTCCTTAAGACAGATGTAAAATAATTCACAATTATTCACCATAATCGAAATTAGTGTTCGTCAAACAGAAATAAAGCTACATGCATAATTCTAAGCCTATGGGTCAGATCGTTTCCTAAACATCATGTGGAACAGACAGATAGACAGGAATGAAATGTGTCGAGCCCCACGAGTGATAGGCTTCGCTTACACTCAGCCAATAACTGGTCTTTGCCACTGGATAGAAAAATGTCAGCAGAATCGACCCTTTATCGTTGTACACTACTAGTATTGATGGCAAACCTAGAAGTTGCCTCCTGAACTTCCTATGTAAAGCTAAAAAAAGTGTGGGAGGACTCGCCGTGGGTTCACCGCTGACATTTCAAACACTGAAATCGTTATGTTAAACCAACCAAGCGTTGTCAGGTGCGCGGTTACTCATTGCTTGTTAAAATAACCCCATTGAGATTTGTTTATCCTTGTTAGTTTCTATACATCACACATATATGTTACCCCGCGGCTTTGCACGCGATTTCCTACTGAATATCAGGTACGTCAAAGGTTTATCTGTTTTGAATTGATCAATAAACAATCCTGATCACTGAAAATATTGCAATTGATGTCCTTATCAATTTCAAAACATTTGGAATTTAAAATAAAAAGCTAGGTTTTGGGGGTTTATTGAGTTGGGGAGTTATACATTTTTTATAAGTGCCACGTAACCCACAAATGTCTCTGCAGTATTCTATAATATTTGACTGATTAGTTCCAACATAGTCAGCAACTATTTTAGGCCAGAGTGAAGAAATAGTAAATCCATAGTAATTTTAGCGAAAGCACTTAGTATAATAAAAGTGTAATATAATGAAGTAATATTCGTATATTAATTTTGCATGAGAGAAAGTTAGTAATGTTTAGGGTATGTATTATTGCAGTGTTCATTGGTAATTGAGTAGAAAATCAAACTAACTCTTATCAAACTAAATATATATATATATATGTATATATATATATATATATATATATATATATATATATATATATATATATATATATATATATTTATTACGATACTTATCATAATTAACCTTTCATTAATATTCTGTATCGTTGTTATATATTGTGCCACACGAAATTTACTTATAACGTATTATTCTTGGTATTCTTTTCTTTACTTTACTTACTATCTTACTTAACCTATGTTCGTGCGATACGGACCTAACCTTTAAATTGTTTACTGGTATTATTGGTTCTTTACTTTACTTACTATCTTACTTAATCTATGTTCGTGCGATACGGACCTAACCTTTAAATTGTTTACTGGTATTATTGGTTCTTTACTTTACTTACGATCATACTTAACCTATGTTCGTGCAATACGGACCTAACAAATAGATTATTGCTCTGGGTCTATTATTATTTCTCTTACACTTTTCTTACTTAATATTTGTAAATACGATACTGACCAAACATTATATATTGTTCTTAGTGTTGATATTACTTTTCCTCATACTATTTTACATAGCATATAGTGTGTTGCGATTTGAGGTAGCTTTGATTTAGATAGAGATCTAGGTAGTTACACTTTTGTCTTTTCTTTAATTGATGATAGTAAATATCTTATTTAACGACGTCATTTTATTTCAAATTATTAATTTTTTCAATGCCAGTTGGGTAATGATGATTTACTAAATGCTTGAACGTTACCACCACCTTAGGTGATAGCAATATATCTGAACCCAACTGACATACATAATCCATAAGAATAAAATTTAGACCCCTGGATCGAATCCCCGCTTGATTGGGCTCATCTAGGGTATGCGATACGTGTCATTCTTAACAGTAAATGGTTGTGTTGAGGAAAGACACGTCACACCATTATAAATGTTTAATCGGAGTTCTTCAGTGGTATCTATTGGGGAAGAGTAAACTAATGCTTTTTAAATGTCCCCAAAGGTAAAAAAGTCCAAAGGATTCAAGTCCGGTGATCTTGCTGGCCATGAAACTGGTCCACCTCGGCCTATCGATTGATTTGTGAAACTCTCATTTAGGTGTCCACGAACAGCCAGAGAGTAGTGCGCAGGTGCCCCGTCATGCATAAACCACATGTTTTGGCGCATATGCAGAGGTACATCATCAAGCAGGTTAGGTAGCTCGTCTCTTAAAAATTTCAAGTACACCACGCCATTAAGCCTGGGAGGAAGCACGAATACGAGAAAATGATCTGCTAAGATTCCATCCCAAACATTTACTGAAAACTGATGTTGCGAGCGATTAGGTTTGATAGCATGAGGATTTCTGTCTGCCCAAATGTGGTTGTTATGGAAGTTAATGATAGCTGTTCTTGTAAAGTGAGCCTCATTGGTAAACAAAATTGTGTTCAAAAAGTTTGGATCAGCACATTTTAACAGAAGCCATAAAAAAAAACAACATGGGGAGCGTAGTCTTGCGGCAAAAGAGTTGCTGAAACATGGAGTTGCTTGGACATGCTGGAAGTGGTATGGGTGTAACTGGTACTCCGAATACTAGATTGGCTGACATTGAACTGTAGTGACAATTCTCTAGTGCTCTTTTCATGATAATCATAAATTTTATTAAGAACCAACTCTTCTAATTCAACAGTCCTACATGATCGGGCCTGCATTACTATGCTCCGAAGACTTGAACCTGTTTCAAATAGGCGTTGATGAATAGTGGCAAAAATCTAGCGCTTTGACACCTGCGGTTAGGAAAGTTCTTTTGCTAGACAGACGTCTTGCTGAAGTACTATTGCAGCGTTCCAAACCATACATTAAAATGCATGTCTGCTAAATCAGAGTTTAAATACACATGAATATTACCTTCCATTTTTAATAAATTAAACACACAACACAACATCACTAATAAAATGGATGGAAATAACTAGTCAAAATACTTAACACAAGCACAGTTAAGTCTGTATCTTTTGCAGTTTGTTGTTTTGTTCAACAATGAGGTGACATATGTCATCTAATAATAAATGCCCAGCTGATTACTGTATTTATTATTTTAAACATGTTTAAGCAGTTGTTGTTTAAATAATTAATTATTACCAGCTGTTACTAATCAGATAATCATTCCTTATTATAAAACAGCAAACGTTTGCTGTGTAGTGTGATACGTGAGGAGTCAATATCATAACTTTTTTCAGAATTAAATTCTCTAAAATCTGTATTAAGAAAAACAATTTGTTTATTGATCATTTAACAATGTTATTCGACATGAAAAATTTAAGACGGTATTTTTGTTATAAAATTTTTGACAAATTTCATATTTTTTCTCAAAAACTGTTCACACTACAACCTCTAGAGTGGTTTTATTTGGTTTTTCAGGTGATTTTATTTATACATCCATCTTATTTGAGTTAAAAAGTAAGAACAAAACCATTCAGAATCACTTAATTTCACCAGGTGAACTGAAAACAAATCAAAATCTTTCGCCAGCCATTACTCAGTAATGGAGCGTTTCCGGACCTACCTTTATATAACATTTTTTTCTTATTTTTAGCTCTAGAATCCCATCTTAAAATATTTTACCATATTTCTGACTCACCCTATATATATATATATATATATATATATATAATATTTAATGTTTTTCATTTTGCCCTATTACATAATCTACGTACTATCTGGATTTTTATATAAACTTCAATCTCTTATTATACAACCAAATATGTCTCCTACAGTTCTGATAAAGGGGTAAAATGGTGAGTTTGACGTGGATTCGAATTGTTTTCTAAATATGCTTTCGACATTCTGCAATGCATCTTTTAAGATTTATTATAACACATGTACTATCAAACTATGCATTACTTATGTGTTATGCGTTTATAGTTCTGTTGTGTCTTTTAATTATAAACTTTTTAAATTTGCAAAAACAAAAACGTCTTACTCAATCTTTCTTTTAATTTATTCAGTTTATAATTTTACCATAATAAAGTGATATGGAATAAACTATATAACACATTCAATTAAAAATTATACCAATTTTCTTGTAAAAGCTTGCAAAAATAAACCTGACATTTCCCAGTACACACATATCAGCAAGTGTTAGCAATATTCAGACAACGCTTCCTCTCACTTCTGTGAACTTTTCTTTTACATACCTCTGGCACTCAAAGAGTAAAATAATGAACGATATTGATGGAGAACGATTACTATATTCAAAATGGTGCGAACATTTATTGGTTTATCTTCCTTTGTTTACAATATGGAACTTTAAAAAATAATATTAACACAAAAATTTCCTTTTTCACATTATATAAAATCTTCAAAATAATATACTCTGAGCAATATATTTTTCCTGTTATGTATTAAAAATTATTCAGCAATGCATGCAGAACAAATTATATTTCTTACAATCGTTTAAATATGTAATGTATAACGTATAGTTTCAAATTTCTTCCTCAAATCTAGATCTTGGGATTTACTTCGAAGGTCATCGCAATAGCTCATTTTCCTTATAAAAAGTTAGCTATTCTTAGGAAACATGTAAATAAAGAACGTAATTGAGTTCTTTCGAAACATTCTGCTTCTAATGAGGACATATATTCATTTGAAACCTTGCAATTTTACCCTAAATGAATACAAATGAGTTTAGTTCTAGTTAATTATGGTTTAATTTTAGTTACTTGTTGCGTAATTGTCGTTGATAACTTCGGTGGTACATTAACCTAAAACACGTGTTAAACCGTAAGTAATTAAAGGAACAATTTAACACATTTAATTTACTCCCTTTTATAACTGAAATATTATTTAATTGATTAACTATTACTCTAGTTTCATCAATCCTAGTTCTGTACTAGATTAGCGAATAACTTAGATTATTACTATGGCATTACTACTGAAGTATACTAATATGTACTTATGCTATTATTCCAATATAAATTTTTACTTAAATATTTTTAAATGATGTACAGTCACTGAAGATGTAGAATTATTATTAATAACAAGATTATTGTTATTGTCAAATTTACCGATATCACTCTATATAAATGATTCAAAGCAGCGGTTATCTAATTAACTAGAAAACCTAGATCATCCATTATAACGTGAGAATACCAGTCACCCACAGATCGGATAGGAAATATTCTTCTTTCTATAGACATCACTCTATTATACATGATTCAAGACAAGTCAAAAGCAGCGGTCGTCTAAATAACAATTAAACAGTGCATCATCCATTACAACGTGACTAATTCAGTTCTGACACCTGACATCTTCCTATAAACATCACTCTATTATACATGATTCAAAACAAGTCAAAAGCAGCGGTCGTCTAAATAACAATTAAAACGTGCATCATCCATTACAACGTGACTAATTCAGTTCTGACACCTGACATCTTCCTATAAAACATCACTCTATTATACATGATTCAAAAACAAGTCAAAAGCAGCGGTTGTCTAATTAACTAGTATTGTATTGTACTTGTATCATTAGCGTAAAGGGGGAGGGGAATATCTATATTATGCAGGTTAGATATCAGAAAAATAGATAAATTAATAATTAAAATAAGAAATAGGAGAGGACTCAGTATTAAGTCTTGAGGAATATAGAAAGAATAGAAAAATCAGACCGATAATTTCTGTTTTTATGACATAGCTGAACACATTGAACTCTGCCCACTATTGAGAAAGGAATGAAAATATTCTAGAATAATACTACGGATACCAATTATGTAAGTATGTAAGAATTTGAGTCGGACACAGAGTTACCTATAGGGATCAGAATTGCTTTGGAGATTTTTAAAGTCTGATGAAAATATCCCTTGAATTACGGGGTTACAAAAGATAGATCTTTGACATATTCATTAATACAGAAGAGAAAATATAGAAATCTGTGACTGGGTGTTTGTTAATGAAGTTAAAATTCCTCAGACAATGTTATTTCAAAAACGAATAAAGAATTGTAATTAACTGGGATATCAATTTATAAACATTCTGTTCAAGACCGAGGCTATATTTAATGAGCCACGAATTGTTTGGCCATCCTCTTCCAACTCACACACTCCTGGGTCGAGAAGAAAGACCAGGCCAGATCTACAGTAGTTGTTAATAATATCCAATGTTGTTTTGACTAGATTTATAATATGTGACATAGTTTCTTCAACAACTCTTTACTTTGAGTCATTGATGCGTTTATTATGCTGTTTCTGAAGATAACTGGATTGAATCTTGAGTTCTATGGGCCCGTCAACTAGAAAACAATAGGTATCACTCTCGTTTTTACTGCGAAGAATTTTTGGGGTTAACTATTTTAGACGTAACCTGGTTTTTAACGGACTCTAATAAATGGAAATTTATTAATTAAATGGGTAAAGATTATCCATGAATGAGAGAACATCTTATCACTTGGTGTTTGCAGAAAACCATCTTTCCATGAATATGTAAGCAATACATTTCTTTAAGTAAACTTTTTCTTGGACTAAATATTACTGAAAATTTTAGATGTACTTTCATTACTAAATGATAAATACTGGAAACTTTAGAACCTGGCCTTCGTGATACATCAGGAAAGAAATTGTAGGCATGAGGGTTTACTATATGTCCAGGAATGTTTGTAAAAACATTCTCTAGACAGTAAGCTCCTCGTCTGGACACACGAGTAATCTTCGCAATCATTGGCTTTAACGAGAAACCCTCCAAACAATCTATAAAATCTTCAGAAATCGAGTCCCCTGCAATGGGAATGCTGTGATTTGGATTAATGAGTAGCAGAACCAGAGCAAAAATATCCCAAAATATAGGAAATGTCGTTTTATTCTTAATGACTCTTCAAGACTATCCACATATACATGTTATACAGCGCGAATCAAATCTACTGTTCACATACATTCTTCTTCTTTCATTTACCGGTATTTCACTACACTTTCTCAATAAAACTAAGTAGAGAGCTGCTCGACAGTGAAAGAGTTTAAAACGTTGAGAACTTATTGAAACTCCGGAATTGAAGTCGATCTCGAGACTTGTAGGCTTGTTGCCGCAACTCTGGAGTTGACAAAGTGAGGGATTCGTAGAAGTCTAGGACTTGGCTCTTATAGCTCTAGAGTTTGTGGGTGAATTGTAGAGTAATTATTGCTGTAAGTTTGCTATCAGGTCCTCTCCACTACTCCTTTGGAATATTCAGCATATTGTACTACGCCAACAATAATATAGACTTTTAAAGTTAAAATTTTTCGTAATACTTCCATAACGATCCCTAATAATTTAGTTTCTACCTGTAACGTATTGCTGTTAAATGGATAGTGAAGCGTTCGATTCTAAAATAAAATATCACACAACAAATATTATCTAGTTTACAGATTTTAATAAAATGCTGATTAATATAAATCATGAAAATTTGTAATAGAGCGATGTAATTAAATAAAAATAAGATAGGAAATGTTTAGTTTGCTCGAGGAAAGTGTCCTGGGCACTTCTCACCATAGCTACGTTAAATGAAGATTGGATTTTTGTGTTTATAATTTAGTAATTGAATTGTATCACTCTTAATTAAATATTAACGTTCTTTGAGTTTGTTACACCTAATTATAATGTAATGTATACTTTGGTTTGATCTTGAGCGATCCAAGATCTCTGCGACTGGCACTGCGTGGGCCACGGTGAAAAAGGCGCTAAGCCAAAATTAAAACGCTTTAAAATGGATTTAATCTTATATTTAATTTATAATATATATATATATATTATATATATATATATATATATATATATATATATATATATATTTATAGTATAATACTCGTAACAGGAGTAAATTTCTCTAGCTAATCAGCTGGATTTTAGTAAACTCCGTGTTACAAGAGAAATTTACTTCCTCTGTCCTAAGAGAATTGAATATGTGCTTGTCTGGTGACAGTACAAACTGTGCAGCTCCCTACTGTAATATCGTAGGACAGTGGGTCCATGCGAAAGTTTAACGAGGGTGAGTGACGTCACGCCACTACAGTGAGTCCACGATGGCAACTGTGGACTACTGATCCTACTTTCAAAAACACTGTGCATTATTGTTTATATCTAAAGAGTCTTCATTCTATCGATGTTCTCACAGCATGTTTATAGGGTACTACTAATTTAGCGTACTACGTCTATGTTATAGTATTCTTGTAGTTTTAACACCGCTATTTGATATCTATAACTGTTCTTTAGTATTTTTTAAGTGATTGGAATATAAACTTAATACCATATTAATTAGTATCTGAGACTGTTTAATACAATATTATAACACTAGAAATTATACATAGTTTGTGACATAAGTTTATGTAATCAGTGTGCAGTGAACTACAGTTTTTTTTAGTTTTAAGATTCTAAAATACAGTTTTTACATTACACACAGGAATATAATTTATTTTTGGCGATAATTTTTTTATAATAAAATAAGTGCACACAGACTATTAATAGACTCGTCACCACTCACAAGCCTCTAAGTCAATGTTCACGTGGGGATTAATTTCGTCTACGAAATGTGTAAAATGTGTTTAAAATTACATTAGTTACTTTCTTCTATAGTAGAAAATCAGTGAGAATCCTCCATATTGTAATTCCTCTCCTAATAACAGGATAGAGTGATAAGAGAAACCCTGTCAGGTTACACAAGTGGTTGAGTCTATAGTGCAGCTGCGTTTTCTGTTCACAATAATTTCACTATTATACTTTGTAATTACTTTTCAAATCATTAGTATTATTATTAGTATTTAAAAAGTATAGGTGGCACTGGAGTATAAGTTAGGCTCGTCGTGTTCCTCCACCGCAACACAGAGGCTGAGAGCTTGGCCTAGAGGCCGCGACCTGTGCAAGTCAGGGTACTGGCACATTGCCATTATAACTGTCTGAGGCAATAACTGTATTTCACGAGGAGTAAAGGAAAACCAGGAGACAGAAGAAAGGTACAAATTACTACATTTTTTCAATGATGTGCAAAACATCAAAATCAGCTGTTCTGCCCGTAATCTGTCTCGGGCCGGCACGACGGACCTAGTCTAGAAATAGTATAGAAACTAACAAACTTTACCTTGAAACATAACTTATCCATCCTCTTAATTTACGATCTTAAGACAGGATTAGTTCACTTTTTGAGTGAATTGCCCCTAATGTCGGGTTACACTGGGGTCAATTCTTGGATCCATTCTAATATTGCTTTACGGAAATTAATTTTAAGAAGAAATGCAACTTCTTGTTCAATAGGCCGATAAAAACACGTGTCACTTTAAAGCCAAATCAAATTTTCTAATATAATAATTTCACAGCCTACTTGAAATTTAATTGAATTCAGAATCTAAATAAATCAGTCTGGTGACCTACAAATCCAAATCTACTTACATGGTATTCAGTAGAAATTTTTAAATAAAGGTCCACAATTTGATGTTTAATGTTTTTACTGAACGTGATTTTAGTTGGATCATTAAAAATAAAATAAAATATATATAATCTTCTTTTCATTATTCCTCTAATATTTTACATACTTTTACAAGGTACCTGAAATACCACTCTGTACATACAAAAATAATCTTACATAATAACTCAAAGAAGTACATTCACTGTTAAATTTCTAACAATAAATAGAATGTATAGGAACTCCCAGGTCTAGCCTGATTTGGAGGACAAAATATAAAGTTATTTTAATGTCTATAAGAATAAATATACAAATATAATAAGTAACCGTCCTAAACTTAAATAGAGGTGAAATGGTAAACTAATACATTAAAAACCAAACTGCGTTAATACGTGCACATTTAAAGTATACTAACAGTGTCAGTAAATAATGCTAATAATATACAATATTATAAAGATAACAAAATAATAAAGACATTGATAAATTATTAGGCTATGATTAGTTTCCAGCAGATCGAACAGCTGACAGATAAGCAAAGGCGGGGCAGGGAGGGGAGGTCGCTGACCTAGATTAATTGAGGAACAACAATACAAAACGAATAAAAATCGATGTTAAAAAGTCTTCAGTGCGTGCTTGTTTGTGTGTGTTGTGTGTGTGTGCGTGAGTGTGTGTTAAATTATTTTAATTTGAACTGTGTTAATTGTGATGTATGTAATTTATATGGCATGTAGTTGTGTTGGTGAGAGTGTAAAATTTTGCGTATTTGAAATACTGTATCAAGGTAAGCTAATATTTAAAACTTAAAGAAAACTAAACTTACTCGAACTTTCTAGGGTACAATAACCCAGGTTTACATTTCAGCGTTAACAGAGAAGAAAGTTGCGATAATTGTTCTATGCTCATAATAGTATCCTTAATATATTTACTAAACACTTGTACACTATGAACATCCCTTAACTTAGGAGGTATCATATTTAAACTTAGGTAATAGGTAACAAAATGTTTTTGTAAAATAATTTATATTGAGCTTTGGGTCGGGATAATCATCTGAGTTTCGTAATTTCTGTTTATAACCTACAATTTCAGCACAGTTCCTAGTTTTCATAAAGGTAATTGGTATAACCTTAGAAAGAAAAATAGTTATAAGATGAAGTACATGACGTCGCTCTAAATGAGGTAAATAAGGTTGATTATAAGGCGTTTGACAAACAATTAAAAACACATTTCTTTTGTATGGTTAATGAAGGTTTGAGATTTATTACATATGTTCTTCCCTAACTAGTTATGCCGTAATTAAGTCAACTGTGAACTAAGGAAAATAGAGTATGTTTAAATTAGCCTCATCACACATATTTCTTAATAAAAAATAAAAACTCTTAATACACTATTGATTTTCCATTTAAATTGGCAATATATGTTTTCCAACTTAGTTCTCCATGAACTAATATTTAATGTACTCATCTTCCAGTATGTCCTTACAATCAGTTGCACTTTTACTCTCGTTGCATAAGCTAGTAGGATATTTTCTTGAGTAACAACTAGTCCAAATCGTAGGCTACGCCTTCGCTCCTCCCTACATAGAGCACACCTCCAAGGCATATTTTCGTTAGTGAAAAATTCAATATCAGCTTTATTAAGGCCTTAAAATTTTGCATGAGACATAACTGAACTATTACTACACTTAAATTTGACATGACAGTTGGCTATGCTCTTGGTACAAATGTTCTGCAGATCGCCATATTAAGGTTGGGTTCATATAGATCCCAAATTGTTCCTAATCACAACTTCACTCCAAATATCACACTCCATTCTTAAGATACACTGATAGCCTCTTATTAACTTTAACCAACAAAAACCAGTGTACATATCTTGACTACACATAATGGTAAGCTGAGTATGGTTGAGGGAGGGCTGTAGATGTCTGCTCTGCTCAGCCCCCCTCTTGTAAATACGACTGTAAATTCGATCAATAATTGTATATTTTTAGACCTTAACTTTATTAAAATATGCAGTGTTGTATATGTTCTATCACAAACACAATATAAAGCAACATTGTAAATTTTAACAAAAACCAGACTGTAAACACGTTACACAAATATACGTAGCTGAATTGTTTGATATTCATATGTGAACAGCGACACAACAGAGGTGACGGTAGACAATATATTGAAAATAAAAACAGTTCTGTTACTATGCCACCTGCGTTATTGTTTACTGCCTCAGAGAAGTAAAACTCGTCCATATGTATGGGAAAGCTGGTTTATATTTGCTTACACTTGGTTTAGTAAAATCTGTAAGACACATTTAAAGACGAGGTTCTATCTAAAAGATCTGATAAAATTTACTTATTAACATGAAAGGGTTTAAATTGAACACTGCTACAAAGTGCACTGACATACATTGATTTATCTTGTTCCCGTACTGAATCAGCAAATATCAAGGTCCCACCTGATATTTAAAAAAGTCATTAATCTGCATGTCAAGGCTACATCACAGTCATTCTTAAATTTTTCACTCTTGCAGTATCACTGTGGAACAAGGTTAGGTGTGAAAAGGTTACATGTACTCTTTATGTATAGTGGGCTGTTCCTTCTAGTATTATCCTGCTCATTGATTGTTTATCGTTTCGTATTTATTTTAACACACAAAGACTTGAAGCTTGAAACCCCACTGTTTTACTAAATTTGTTTCACTTAAGTTTTCTCAAGTCGGCAAGTTAGAGGGACTAAACTTGAAGCTGCTGGTTGGGTTTAACAACAAACTTTCTTTTATATTTTCAGAACGCCTTTTGACTCTCTCTAAAATAGCATCTCAGTGTGTTTATTTTTATGTACAATTTACAGTGTTATCTATGTAAATTTCTATTACTGAGAGGGTACCAAGAATTAATATACGTGAAGAATGCCTACATAAATATCCTGGAAATATTAATAGAATAGTATGGGTAGGTTTTGAATTATTACTATTTGTAAAGTTAAATATAGCCTACATATGACTTATTAACAGGACGCACTACAAAATAAATTGATTGAAAATGGTTATTACAGTAAAGTTTATACTTTTAAAGATTGCAAAAAACATTTGGATAAAGTATGACAATGCTTTTCATTAAACTATTATAATGGATCATAAAAGATGTGTTTATCTTCCAGAATCATTCTGGCGAGAGCCAAAATTTTATCGGTTAACTCTTCTAAAAACAGTCTAATATCTCAAATCCACTTTGAATGTAAGAAATCTCCCAATCCCATAGAAATACATCTTTGCCTAGAACTTTGTTCTTATATAATTTGGTTTTTGTACAAAGAAAGAAGCAATTTAATACAAATTTATCATAATTTTATTTGTAGATGTAGAATTCCATGTCAGCTAAGAACTGAGGTATTTGTTTGTTTGGACCTCCACATACGCTTCGGTTAAAGACATGTCATATTATAAAGAAAACACAATAGAGTAATTAATAAATTAAGTAAAAGCAAAGTTATGTGTCATTCTGTTCTTAGTGTGTAATGTAATATAATAAACTAAATGATCCAATAATTCAGTCTAGCACTAAGTTTTATGGAATAAGTGCTTTTTCGTGCTGCCTTGCTGATAAATGGGTTAATTATTAGTTCATGCCTGCAATGGATTTTCGGCTCCAAGAAATAATCTGCATCATTAATCCAAAGTCTCATTATCGCTGTAAAGCTTGCTGGTAAATGACAAGAGATTATAGAAGCGATTATGGTGTATTAATAATACATTTATTCAGAAGCGAGCATTCTTGTTTTATTTAAATTATGAAATATAAGAAACAATATTATTGTAGTATGATTTCTTGTTCCAAAATTTTGTATATACCTTATTGAATATACTTACTTGGCTCAACACAAGCTGACTTTTTATGAACTCTTTTACAAAATAATCCTTTTAAAAAGGTGTAAAAACATTAAATTAAATTCTATAAAAGTAAATGAACAATAAAGTGATATTTTTGATTGAGAATTCAATCATTAATCGAATTAGAAAAAATCTTTAGAATCAAGATTTACTATATACCTATATGAGAAAAAAATAATATTTTAAATGATTAGGTGATATTTGTAATTTATGACTGAGAGTCCAATAGCAATTAGTATACTTATTTTGTAATGTACATAGACTATGAAAATGTTTTCGAGGCTCCCTAGTTTTTTTTTCTAGGTTAATCCCACGTTATCCTTGACGTGGATTAGGTGGTAAAGTATCGTCTGAGAAGTTGATAAACTTGGTCTAAACTCGATAGCAGTGGGTACAGCCGTGTCCGGAGGGTAATAGCCCTGGAGCTGGGACTCTATTTGCAATTTAAAAGCACAGGCTTATCATTAAGTCGTTAAAGGAGTTCGCCATGAAGGAATCGATTGTCAGTTAAGTTAGTTTCAGGTACTCCACGCCTGCTTATCTGTTAGCTTTAACAATTATGTAAAATGTCAAATCCATACAACTAACTACATTATAGAGATATCCTTATCCTAAGAAATGCTTATACCTCTCCTGAAGAAAAGAGAGAAATTGTGTTAGTCTACTGAGTCAAAGGCTTCAATGCCGTTTAGCCCAAATTCCACGGCTAGACACGCTCTATCATAGATCTCATTTTTGTCTATTTATAAATGAAATTTCTTGCAAAAGTTCCGGTGTCGTAGGAAGGGTGCTCTGAAATCAAATCTTGTCACTAACTTTTGATATTAAACTATATTCTATCCTGTTTTCTTCTATGAATAAAACTATTTCAACTTAAGATCTCAAATGACTGTACTCAGTTTGCTTACAAATGTATTTATTCTGTCATTTTCTCGTTGTCATCATGGTTACCTGTAAGGTCAATGTAAAAATATTCACTATCTCTCGGCCTTAACTCTCATGGAGTAACAGTCACCATCATCGAAGACATTGTTGCTTTTATGTAAATTAAGATTCATGCAAACGTTCAAGTTTATAGTTCAGGTTTTCGAGATATTGTGCGTACAGAATGACAGACACACACACAGAAATGGAAGTTTTCCAGCCTCTCGAGTGGATAGACTTCGCTTACGCTCAGCCAATAACTTATTACAGCACTTTATGAGTAAGAGATATTGTAATGAGTTAGTAACGCTTAAAACATTAGGAATGTTCCAATCTTATTTAAACCATGATATAGTCGGTGTTTTACAAATAAATTTTAACAATTGATTGCACATTATTTTAAATACTAAGATGCACGAATATAATTAGAAAATGTAAAATTAGAACAAAACAAATTAATAATAAAGTGTAATGTGGGCGTTATCTACGACATGTGGGTAATTTGTATAACTCGTACAACTACAGACCATTATTTAGAGGAAACCATTAATTAAATTAGGAATCCAATTGTACCACGTCACCAAGACCAGTGACGTAGCTGCCAATATTGTAATCAGTAATAGATCACTCTTGTGCTACGATCATGAAATCTATCTGGTAAATAAAAGGGATACTTGAGTGATTTATAGTTTATAATATGATGGTGTAGGTGTATAAAATATTTGGAGCATTTTAAACCAGTTTTTGTAATGATTTTATTTTAACTATTTATATTTTTAGCTCTGGGCAAAAATGATCAATGTAGAAGTTAACATTAAACACTTTATTTGTTGAACTAGACTCATGTAATGTAGTAAAAGGGTTATAATGTATTAACATTAAAAAATTAGAATTGTAACTCTGCTTACTTTGTACATTTAAAATGCAATTCTGTTTTATAGTTATAAATGTACGCTGAAAACAGACAAGGATGTACATTCACATAATACTAGATGCAATGGAAATGTTAGGCCTTATAAGCATAGACTGAACCTTTTATTCTGGAGGATGTGTTTTTCATGTTTTGCCAGAAAACATTAAGAATAAACAAAATTCATGATTGTTAAAAACTAAATTAAAATCAGTTTTAACCAATAATGTGTTATGATGTTAATGAATTTATTGAATATTTTCAAAATTGTAATTGAACTTTCATTTTAATTAATTATTTTTTTAGGCATAATTCTATTAACAATTAGCCTATTTAAAGTTTTTGTAGGCCATATTGTTACTACAAACTAAACTTTATCATGTTACAGTTATATTATAATATTATACTACTGACTATTATAAAACATTCAAAATTTGAAGGATTATTCACATTACAACTAACAATATTGTTGTAAAGGCATTAAAGAATTTATTCTTCTTATTATTTATTTATGTATTATTTTTCAAACAATCATTGATCGTACAAAAGCGTAGACCCCGCCCAGGCGAAATGTTATCACAGTCATGTAACAGCACTGACCATTCAATGACGAGATGACGTCATAGGCATACAACAACGCGGAACCCGCCATGGCGAGATGACGTTACATGACTGATCAACTATTATGCCCCATACTTTGGGACGAGACTGGTTGCCTGTTATATCACCTAACATTTCTTCTGACTTGTCAAACACACATTTTCTACCACTACTAGTGACGCAGTTAATTACGAAGCAAACCTAAAGAATTGTAAAAATGAGGTAAAATATAAAAAATAATGTAGGTGATAATTTAAAACACTTTTCCAAATATAAACATTTCAAAATAATGGATTAAACATTCAGAAACGTAGATCAGAATCCAGTCCCAACTCCTGATCATAAATTTAATAAATTTATACAAAAATACTGTTACCATTTCAAATCTATTTTACAAATCTTTGTTTATTGCTTATATTTCTTTATTTATTTATGTAATTGGTCCATTGGTCCAACTTAAAAAGTTATTAGCTGCACCCACCTCAAGTATATGTAAAAATCTGGTCTAAATAAAAGGAACTATTCAATTTATACGTTTTTAGTATCAGCAATAATAATTCACAGATGACGTAACTAAGGACTGAGTGGCAGGTGCACTTAACGAGGAACTTAAAGTAGACAGCTACATAAATATTCTATGTGAACAGTTAACTACCACTTTCAGGTAACCGACGCTTTCAACAAAAAACTCATAAAGAGGTTAAAAATTATTAATTTTAATATTACCTTATATTTTAAAAGCAATCAAAACATTATTGTACTTCTAAACAATGTTAATGTGATTTGATTGCATAGTTTGTAATGAAGTATGTCTGGACAAAAAACAAATCCTAATTAATTTGGGAAGACCTAAATGCGTCTGGCATCGCACCAGATAAATCTAGATTATGATCTAGACTCATCATCAGGACTCAAGGCAGATTTAGACATCAATAATATATATTACGTAGTAACATTAGTATACTGTAGTCCTGGTATGAATGTTGACTTGTTTTTAAAAGAACTGGAATCTTATCTAATTGGACTTAGTAATAGCATTATAAATGTATTTATTTGTGACGTAATATCTGATAGCTTACAAACGATTAGACAGTATAAAGTGAATGATATAGACCATTTTGTAAATATTTTGTACAGGCTGACATTACCTAGTGTTACAATGATTAACTAGTGAACATTCTCTGAGCTGTACCGACCATATATTTATACCGCGATCAGTTCCAGGGTACTGACTACTGACGTGACTGACCACTACGCTGTCACAGTCTGTTTACACCAGAACTCGTCTGACTTGACTAAAACATATGCTGATGTGGACATATACAAGGTTTAACACAGTCCACTTATAAAAAAGATAATTTGAGTAAACGGCTAAAAACAGCCTAGATGAACATTTCAGAAATTACTACATACGGCTTAGAGATCAACTTGTGACCAAATAAAAATTTCAAAAATGACTTATTACAGAAAAAATATAAGATTCATCTGAAGATCCAAGACGTTTCTGGAAACAGTTAATGATATGAGCATTAAAAAACGAATAAACATAATTTGCCAATTACAGTTTTTTCTGGGTTGCTCTGATATTTGCGTTGGAGGACCTTTTTAATATATTATTTCGCATAAAGTTATTTTCGGAATAAGTAGGCTAGTGAGCTAACTCTGCCCTTGAACGCGAGTGTTGGTTGACGATTCCACGTACAGTCAGGCACGATACTATTACAAAGAATTCCTATACTTATCTAAAGGCTGTTACTGCTACTCCAGAGAGTATTTTATATATTACACTACCTGGAGAGCCTAAAATATGCTAGACGTACAAATCGTAATAGAAAATAAAAAAATTTTGCCCATATTACTAAGGTTTGTTTATTCATTTGTATGTTTCGTTAAATCTCGCTTTCTGTCATGTCTTACTATTCAAAAAGACTGGAAACTATTTTCTGCTTGTTTTTATTGTTTGCAAAATACTTCAAACAGGAAAGTCATTTGGTACATAAAATAAGAAATATGTTTAAGCAGCCGCTTACATCATACATCAGGAAAATATCGACTGAAAAATTTCCCACAGGTAATTCACTGTCTGCAACTCCCTCAAATTCAGCAATAATTGTTCATTCGCATATCCTCGAAAACCCACAATCATGACGTAACATCAGTTCGGAAACTGTAAAAATATCTGCGTAGTAGACATTGGCATGCTTATTTATGTATTATTCGTCTAATGGAAACATCTAGGTATGGATTATAGTGTTGTTACATATGATGAATAAATTGATAATCGTTTCTAAATTATAAGATATAAATATAAATAACATGCCTGGTCGTTGAAAATTCACGAATGGCTCGTTTCGTCAAGGCAGTAACTCGAGATCTTCTCTCCCTTGTCATGCTATTGCTGTCATAAGTATCCGTTATCTCCATAAAAACCATCTGAATAGAGTGTATGTATGTAAAGGGATCCTTCCTTTTTGTTTTCAATTGTTTTATGTCTACAGTTCAATCTACTCCAGAATCCAGTACATATGTACAGTTAGTCTGATGCAGCTAATTTTTTATTCTCCAGGCTGTGTTACGTTGGAAAAGGACGCTGTTTTCTTGCTAGTCGTCAGTAGAATAAGATAGTAAAATGATAGAAGTAGGCAAATTATACAGTTGGGGACATAAAAGAGAGGGTCACAAGGATCGCATGTTCCTAATTATTTTCAAATATTTTTTTAAAATTGTTATTATAATAAAAAAGTAAAAAAAACAGAGACAACGTAGACTAAAAGATGACCCATATGTAATGTGACAACATTCGATTCATTAGTTAACATATTGTTACAACCTATTGTAACAACCTTGCGATGCCCCGGAAGAGTAATATATAAACTGTGTTCGATATTCCAAAAAACGAAAAAATTTGGCAATTTATCTAAAAATATTTTGATACATTTAATCAATAAAAATAGTAAGCATAAATAATTAAATCCGAAGACTTTTTTTCAAAGCTATCTCCACAACCTGACTTTTGATAAATTGGCAAAGAAAAGGCTTAGTAAAAACAGTAATGTAATTGGGAAACATAGTAATTATAAAAACAGTACTTCTACATAAAGACATAGCTCACAAAAGTAACAATTAAATTAAACATTACATAATTTTTACCATTTATCACATTTAACATTTACAATAGAATTTATAAACAGTTCTTAAAAGCATCGGAATGTTTAGAAAACAACTCTATACTGACAAAAAAATTACAATTATAGTTTCAGTTTTATTTAAATTTTTAAAACTTTAAACGGGAAAATGTCAAAGTTTGGATACTGCGGTCATAAAAGAAAACGAATCGGATTTTCCCTACTCAGTGACTTCCTGAACTCAGAAACTTTACCTCGTAATCGATTCGTTTCTGCTTCCCCTCAATTAAATGTTTTTAACGTTTAGATTCTTTACTCGTGGTAGATGAGAGTTGATCTATTAGTAATGGCAATGATATATCCTACTATTTTAATGCCCATTAATTAACAGAATTAAATTGTTTTTATTGTAATTACGTTTTATCTTTAATAAATGTTTCATCGTATCAGTAATTTAGTATACATACTCCAAACCATACTTTGCTATCCTCAATGTTAGCAGATAAACTGAGCTCTAGTTTACTTTCAATAAATAAACGAATTCAGAGGTGAAGTTAATGTTTTATTGAAAATCTATTTTGAATATTCTTTATCAAGACAAGCAGTGTCTCTCGGTTCATTTGAGACGTATGTCTTCGCTTATAAAACATTAGTGTATCCTTATACATCTGTCGGATAAGAAGGTGCAAAATTTATTAACGTTATTGAAAACATTGTTCATAAATGAACATGATGATAAGATTGGAGAATTTGAGATGTTACTACCAACATTTTGATGCAAAGTTGAATATTTTACAAATAACTATGTTTTAAATAATACGCTTACTCTTGGTTAAATTTTGTTAATGAAGATGAAAGGTTTGACAGTATAATACAATTTCGGCCATTTGCCATTGTTATATGTTACAAAATGTATGTTACGTCTCGAGGATTGAAATCTATCCTCTTCGTCAGCTTGAAAGATAATAATTACATAGAAAAAGAAAGAGAAAAATGGATCGAACACACCCGAAAACTACTCGAATCCAAACAGAAGAAAATCTACCCAGGCGCTGTGTCATGACAGGATGCTAGTTACATTTTCGCCCGTGTTTGATTCCTTTTATTTTCTTTTTCATTGTATCTACGTTATAATTATGTCTGTACCTGACGATGAAGACAGATTTAAATCTTCGAATTGTGTTATATGTTTTGTAACATTTAACGATAGCGCACATCCAGAATCTTATAATCATTGCAATACGCTAATGTGTGACTGAAACATAGGACCATCAATGTATTGATAAATATATATAAAGTCGTGACCTAAGCAATAATCATATGCAACTCACTAAATTAGTCGGCAGTGAAATGGCTTTGCTGTTGGTTAATTAAGAATATGGCAAATATATACGATATGCGTGTTTAATTTATATAAGTGCAAATTAAAATCTTTAATTATATTCCTAAACGTAATTAACGTAATTATAATAAACTAAACTAAATAGGGAACCACATATTGATTAAAACGAATTTTTGTTAAACTTTATACAGTTAGTAGTAAACACAGTTACTGTTTCCATAGATAACTTGATGTGGAAAGCCTAGCTTACAATGTAAAAGGTAGGATTAACAAGTATTAGCCGACTCTGTTGCCAATATTAACTGTTTTTACACCTTACTGTTCAATGTTATATAGTTTGGCAGTAACTACAGTTACTGTCTCCAAAGATAACTCGATATGGAAAGCTTAGCTTTCAGCGTGTGAATGACTAGATTATAATTATTAATCCACTCAGTTGCCAATATTAACTGTCTTTACTAAACTTAGGTCAAACAATTAGGATTGATCTGGCGCTAGTAAATCGATATTTGAAAGAGAATTTGATGATCATCAAAGTCATAAATTAAAATAAGTCATAAAATACAACAACAAGTTATAAATTTTGTATCCTAATCTTTGTTAGACACTTTAATGCAACGTTTAAAAACACCTGTTATTAAACAACATGTTTACATCGCAACCAAAATTTCATTTGAGTATGGGAAAGAGTTAAATGGTGTCTCGACGTTGAAATTGTGGTAAATCTATACAAATTAATTATTGACTGGTTATTAGGTAAATTACATATACTATATCTTAGGGTTTGGAAGTTCAACTAAATAACAAAACTTATAAACGTAATGACAAACAAATTGAGTTTTTAGACGGATGTTCAAGAAGGAATCGGCAGAGTATTATATTAACTACCTTTCACTCGCCTTTCATTTAAGCTTAAAGAGGATTAATATCCTTTTTATTAGGAAGTCTTTTTTATGTTGTACAGCTAAATATATATCTTAATTAATTTAATGATATTAATGGATGCAATTAGATTTTCTTAGAGATGAAGAATGTTTAATCGTGTAAATGAAGCTCTAATATAATAATATATGAAATAGTTAAATAAGGATTATTTTCCTTAATGTTAGGGAAGGATTGGGAGATTGATGAAATTCATCGTTACCTATCTGTAATTAATTGCCTTAGTATTTAATTTCTTTAAATGTTTAACCTTTTAATAATTCAAAATATAGTTAGTACTAGAGCTGAAGGTAATAGTTTAAGTAATATTTTTACTGCCTAAATTATATATATATATATATATATATATATATACATTTAATTAAATTTCTATAAATGGCAATAGCAGAATTTAATTTTTTCAATAAACATTGAATCACAAAAAAAGTATATATATATATATATATATATATATATATATATATATATATATATATATATATATATATACTGTTTATCCCTTCTATGACTCCGAAAGTATCAACACTAAAATTAAAGACGCAGGTATAATAAAACATAGTAGGAACACTGTAGGAATTTGTTCAGGAAAAATTTGTAACAGAGGTGGGATTCAGGATCGCCGTTAAAGGGCACAAACATTTCCTAAATATATAAAAATCACAGTAGTGTCATAAATATTTAATTAAATTCAATTATTGTAGAAATATCATGAAATTCGCTTTTATTTACCTTTCTGCAACACACAATGTTTGGACAAAGTCTATTAATGATGCAAATTTTGCATTATTAATAATGCAAAATTTGCATCATTAATAGACCATTTAATGGTAAATTCTAATGTATATGTTCCGAACCTGTAGTGAATTTTGTGATGTTTGCCTACCTCTCCTACAAACACAGCACTGCACTGATACTGCACTGATAACGAAATGGAATAGTCAGCTGATAAAACGAATTAATTATTAAGTCTTTTGATTATTCATCCTGAAAACAATTGTTTTTGTTTTTATTTATATCGTACCACTAGAATGTTGTCACATTTCCCATGACATAAACTTAAATCAATGCAATTTCTGAAGTTCATCCTAAGATAATATTAAAAGTAAAATAGTGTAAAAGAACCTATACAGTATCAGTAACTTTTTTAACTAAAACCTTAAAAAGTACATTCAGCGCTCTCCAAGTGTGTACTACACCAGTGTCAGTTGCCCCTTACATTCTAAATGGAAGCCAAAAATTAAGAGGTCTCACCCAAATTTAAACTAATTTTGTCTCAGAGATCCCCATAGACTGTGCATGTTTCTCTCATAAAGCACACATCTACCAGTGGTAATCATATACCAGCGGAAGTACATCTACCGATGGGCGATAGGATCGTCTTAACAGTAGCAGTTATATTCCACTGACGTTGATGATTATGTAATCATTATGACAACTTTGACACGCCATTATATTTTATATCTGTAATAGGGCCTATGGCCTTAAGAAATCTTCATTACTTTCTTGTCAGTTTATATTTAGTTAGTCACAATACAAATCATATTCACAGTCAGGATCATGTATCTAAATGGATACTTGCTATGAAAAAGGTTAAAACCTAAACATTATTTTTGCAGACTCATAGTAATTCGTTTGTACTATTGTACTATTATAATTGAAGACATTTAATTTTTTCAAATTTAAGAAAACTTAAGAGTAAACTGAACAATTAAATGAGCTAATATCAATCAAGTTTACCTAAATTCCTACGGTTAATCTGTCATTTAGAGCCTTTCTTTGATGTTTCCCTCGAAATTTTGCATACAGAACACAGGTGAGGGTCGACCATAACCACGACACCGCAGTGACATATGCCGGGTGAGCATGTCCTGCATAACTTACACTTCCTGCTACCCTCCTGCTGTCACAGCTCCGTTGTTTTGTTATACATGTAGTGAGATATAATGTGGAATCGTAAAAAAATATATGTATATTATTCTCTTACATTATGCATTCTCAAGAAAGTAGTAATTGCTTAAAGGTCTAAATGAAAAATTTCAAGTAGTTTCTTTTAATGATCGTTGCTCGGATGTTGCTGGTGATAAGAGATACCTGGTGCCAACACTATCTCTTCGATCCAATTGGTTGAACAATCAAAAACAGCAACGATTGTAGTTAAAATGAACTCCTTGCATCATTTCGAGTTGAGAGATACTTGAAATACTAATTTTTTAGGATCTTTTCAAACGAACATGACCTCAGATTTTCTCTTTCGTTGATTTGTATCAAGTGCGAGTCAGTAGGAAATTAAAGTAAGTACATAGGCACTAATTTTGTTTTCTTTCAGATTAGAATAATTAAATATGATTGTATAGAATAATAGTGAGGTAAACGTAACACTAATAACGAACAGCCAGCTTTTACACGTTTGTACAACACCTTTCTTTACGTTTTCTTGAAACAATATTCTATCAAGAATACTTATACACTCTTAGGATATTGTAGAAATAATAAATCATTAATCTTTCCTTATTATTGTAATATTTACATAAAACATACACATAAAAATATTAAAATTATTAACGTACACTTAATTGAAAATTGATTTCACGAATGTTAATATATTTGTTTTAGAAAAGACGTTCTGGGCAGCAGCGTTCCTTGTAGGGTGAATGAGCCGATCCACGCCGGGCGATTATGGCACCAGGTAGAGTAACATCTTAACTGAATTTAACATAACAAATTGTTTATCTTAATTTATATAACAAAATTAGCACATTGCAAGAAAAATATAATTTTATTTGTGCCGGTCGTCTCGGGAATGTCTGAACGGCCACTCTGGACAGCGAGTGGACCAGGGTTGAGTGGGGGACAAATACCGCCGATCAGTTGTTCCGAGGCGGGCAGTTCTAACGAAAGTAGCATCACACATAATATTGAGATTACAAAGGAAGTATATTTCATACATATTACTATATATTTAATTTAATTTATTTTATTATTAATTTTTATCATTATATTTTTTAGTACTGGTTGCATTTTATGTTATTGTATTATTTATTTATATAATATAAATAAATAAATATATATATATATATATATATATATATATATATAATATATATATATATATATATTATACAATTTTATTAAATTAAAAAAAGATAGATTTTCGATTGAATTATTAACTGAAAGAAGTCCTACCTGTACTGATAAATATGATTGAGCAAATATGAGACGAGGCAGCTAAAGCCAAATGTCCTGTAAGCACAAGTTATCAGTTTTGATGCTAACCCTGAAATGGAAAAAACTGTCAAGCACAAATAACTCTCGGTGGGTTTTCGGTTAATTTTTATCATTATATTTTTAGTTACTGGTTGCATTTTATGTTATTGTATTATTTATTTATATAATATAAATAAATAAATAAATATTATATATAATATATATATATATAATAATAATATATATATATATATATATATATATAATATATATATATATAATATATATATATATATATATATATATTATACAATTTTATTAAATTAAAAAAAGATAGATTTCGATTGAATTATTAACTGAAAGAAGTCCTACCTGTACTGATAAATATGATTGAGCAAATATGAGACGAGGCAGCTAAAGCCAAATGTCCTGTAAGCACAAGTTATCAGTTTTGATGCTAACCCTGAAATGGAAAAACTGTCAAGCACAAATAACTCTCGGTGGGTTTTCGGTTATTTTTTCTCTTGTTTCCAATTTATATTCTGCTCTCATTTTTTATATGACGGACTGTTAATGCTTTAAATCATTTGTTATTTGAATACAATATAAAGCGAACAAATCGACACTCTTATTACACTTAAGTTTTGTCTTTGAAATTTTTCAGAAATAAACAGTTCAACATTTAATGGTATACGTTTTGTCATCATAAATAGCTAATAAAATCCAACCTGGTGGGATGGTTGATGAA
This sequence comes from Homalodisca vitripennis, assembly GCF_021130785.1. Lineage (NCBI taxonomy): Eukaryota > Metazoa > Arthropoda > Insecta > Hemiptera > Cicadellidae > Homalodisca > Homalodisca vitripennis. The sequence continues at coordinate 39,682 of NW_025777277.1, forward strand.
CTGGAGTTAACAGATTCCAGTAAGTTCCTCTAAATTCACATTCATAAAAGGCTGACTTGAGAGGAACACGTTGAACATGAAAGAATAACAGGATATCGGACATTTGGAATCATTATAGGTTATAAAACTATGCGAATAACACAGCGTTTCGAGGATTGGAGTCTATCCTCTTCGTCAGGTGAGGGATTTATTAATACATACAAATATAACGAACAGAAAGAAGTAAAAAAGGGAAGGAAACATTATGCTAGATGAGCAAACTTAGGATAGGCAGAGGTTACAACCCGTTACGTATATATACCCCACTGCGGCTAGGTCGGCTTGTTCTGTAAAAAGGAGTTCGGCATCGCGCCACGGTTGCGGAAGCTCGACCAGCTGTACGCTTGCCTTTTAGAGGAGACCGAGTCCTCTTGCCTTCCGCCCTCACAAAGTGTCCAATCCCGTCAGAGAGGTCTTCTTGATCCTGGCCATCCTTAGTTAGAAATTAAGCTGCGCATCCAACAATTGGCTAGGCGCCGCACTGTTTGGGAGTCAGTGGTTATCAAGACTGCTGATGGCGATTGATGTCATAGGGATTTCACTCAAGCTATCAGACCACAGCAATATCTAAAAATGTTTCGAGAGGAGGTAAACAGTTCTAAGAGGAGGCCTGTCTAAGATGTGTCTATGATGTTTTTTTGTGGGGACACTGAAAGTTGCAAAAATTTAAGATAGCGGCGGTCACTTGATCACTTTTGGTGGGAATTTTACCTTCACTTTTCGGCGGGAAAATCTTGCGATTGGCTGTTTTCAGTCAAGTGTTCAATTTTACGGTGGTCATGTGATTCAATATGGCGGTGGTTAGAGGTCAAAGTCCATTCCAAAGGTCAAATTCCAGTCGTCTCTTTCTCGACCGTCTCTGGGGCGAGTTAGAATCCCCATATCCATACTACTTACATTCAATGAAATTCCCAGCAATATTAGAAACATTCTTAACGAAACTACTGTAATCATGTTGGAATAACTAAAAATATATGTTTGGCCGTCTGACTCCAATAAATAATTTTGAACTGTTAATTCACTATATACACAATAGTGAACAACAAAATATTGTGTTGGAAACGAAGGAAATTCCGGAAATCCACACAGGAGCTTTAATGGTAGATTCTAATCAGGAAGTATTTTAGGTTACAGCTATCACAACTGGCAATGCGTCCAATATTAAAAATGCTGAATGTGACCATTTAAAAAGATTGTGTGTAGGACACTTATTAAATGTATATATGAAATACTATTTAGGTTAACATTGCTTTGGAAGACACTTTGTAAACGTGTAAAAACATAGTTACTTATTTCAAGCCTAGTAATTTGGCTGTTAACAAACTTCCATATTAGCAAACTCAAAAGAACCTGCCTCAATTGTAATTAAGAAATACGAGGGCCATCATCAGAAGCTATGTCTTGTATTCCTAAAGGTCCTGAACCACTTGGTGCTTCTGAAACTACAGAGAGTCAAATAGCAAATACGCATTCAGGGAGGTTGGATTGCTGAATTTGCCCTGCCTGTATAGATATGAGGTGGCTTTGTATTGTCATTGCCAAGTGTGCTATGATAAAGGGAAGTGATATACACCAGTAAGGAACAAGAGGCAAGGACAACTTGCGAGTTCAACAACAGAGAACTGTGTCCTTTGAGAACATGTCATCGCGAGTTGATGTCAAGCTGATCTATAGACTACCTGATGGGGTCAAACAGGCCAACAGTTTGATACGGTGTATACCTTGTCTTAAACGCCACCTAATTGAACATTTAATCCGGATCTGACATACAATGTGAATGAAGGTATGCTTGAGCATTTAAAGTTTGGTGAATATGCATGAATGAATAGCTTAGCTAGAATAAATAAAAAAAAGGATTTTCATATCTGAGTATTATTAGCTATGAAATTGTGCTATAATATTGTTATGTGTTCATATTATTTAACAATTATTATTATTATAGCATGTGAACATAGTTTCATACAAATGTTTTATTGATTCTATAATTCTTTTATTCATCTAATGATTTATTGATTGGCCGTATAAGAAACTCGGCCTTCAAACGAGAGACCCAGGTTCGAGTTTCGTCAGAGAACACATTTTTTGCCATTCATTTATAAATATATAACTGAAAAAAAATTAATTCGCCTATTGCCATTTATACAAATTGAATTAATGTAAAAAAGTCGTTTAACAGGTATTTGGTCTTCCGATAATATGTTAGTATGATTATTTAAAACGGATATGTGACATACACGGCCAAATACAAAATAATTAATCCGTAACAAGTAAGGGCTCTATCGTGTAATGATAGCACATTCACCCGGTATAGCAAGTTCTTTTTGTTATTAAATGTTCCTCGAAAACATTATATATATATATATATATATATAATATATATATTATATATATAATATATATATTATATATATAATATATATATATATAACATTACATAGATACACATATTTAAGTATGCCACTTTATGTTTTTTATGTTTTTAAAACACTTTATAGTGACATATATTTTGCCAAACGTAGGCATAATTTCTGGTAACTAACCACTAGAATTTCTAAACAAACAATAAGTATGTATTACGTGAAACAAGCAGCAGTTAGTTTTAAAACGGTTCTACACTTTTCGTTTCTTATTTATTGCGAAAGTTATAGTCAGTGGTGACACAAGGAATCACTATATACTAGCGATCTTGTTTACAATCTCTAAATACTGTGACCCTTCACATTTAATCGCTAAATACAGCCACTTTTGGTATAGTATCTCTAAATACTACCACTCTTGACATAGAATCATTAAATGCTACCGCCCCTGGAGTATAATTACTAAATACTGGCACCCTGGACTTAGAATCACATTTTGGAAATTTCCGTCATGTTAATTTGACTGCTTGCAATTTATATACCAGGGCGAATTCTGTCTCGAGATTCTTGGGTTTTGTCTAATATGCATTTTTCTCTAATTAATCTTGATGTAAAATGTGAAGGTATACGTGAGCATTTAAAGTTTTGTGCATGTGCGTAAATGAATAGCTTTGCTAGAAAAAATATAAAAGGGCTATTCCGATGCAATAGTTTAATTTTCATATTAATTAACAATTATTATTATTATATTGTGTGAACATGGTTTCATATTTATTAGTTCTAATGATTTATAGATTAAACGAAAATCGTATTTAAGTTTTATTTGTATTTTACTCATAAATATTTTACGGTAAAATTAATTTCTCTTATTTTGTTTTTCTTTATTGATTTTCTATTTTTCTTATTATATATATATATATATATATATATATATATATATATATAAAATAATATATTGCATGTATCTCTTTCATAATAACTTTTTTAGTAAACGTTATAATATAGAAATCATACAACGAGATCAATATTTCACCTTCCTACTTGTGAAGTGTAATTAAAAATGCTTCTAAACATAACTTTATTTGTTCTCAGAGAAAACTAATATCGAAATTTAAACCATTGTTGAACAAAATTTAAAGAACACAATTTTGGTTAAACGTAGTGTACTAGATATTTAATTAAAAAAAAAAAACAAATATACCGTCACTAATGCAAAAGGTATACATTACATTCCTTCTTAACAGTTTAAATTGATAATCTTTTTATCAACTTAAAGCGTAATGGTGAGTAAACCAACGTTGGGAACAACGCCAGCTACTGCAGCCTATCTGAGATGTGAAGCCACTGTTGAATAAACTGAAAAGGAAGTCTACACACCTATTTAAAATTATACAGCTGATTTTCACTTCAACTAAGACATTGTAACCACCATAATAGAACATATTGAGAGTGCGGTTTTTTGTTTTCATCTTCAGATCACATTTGTGTCTATAATATTTCCTGAACGTATGAATACGGATGGTATCCTCTACTGTCGTATAATACCGGATATAGCAAGAACGTTCTCGGCGACTGGTGGCTCTGACGTCACACCTCAGTTTGCACATATCTCTACCGTTAGCGTTGCAGTTTACAAAACATTTCCTCTGTTCTTCCTCGGTAGACTAAAATTCCCGTACATACGTTTGTCATAGATGAGGGTTTGTGTTACAACATATCGCTGAATAGCAATCAATATAATACTACCTGATGGAACGTTTTTAACATTAAAATTACATATCTATATGATGCATTTTGCTGTAAAAAGAAAATTCGGTACCAAATTCAGATAAGAACATTTGAACTTTTAGGTGACGATATAATGTAGTTTCTAAACATAAAGGATAAATAATTGTTATTCGTATAGTTTCAATTATTAATAAAAGCACTTTTATTTCTCTTTACATTCCAGGTAATGTACCTGTTGACGCCTTATAAAACACTGACTCTGAGCCACATAAGAAAGATACTCAGAACATAAGACTACTTGGCTAATGATTAAAACAACAAAAGATTCAGCAAAATGTTTTCCAACCATTAGCCAATATTGTTATTAAAATAGCGCTAAATATTCGAATGTACTTTCAGCCAATAATGGACCATAACAAATTGGGTTATGTTTATGTATCAGCCTCAAATCCTCACGGAAAACACACGTTTCTATGTTAGTGTCACAATGTTAAAGGGAACATTTTAAAACCTGGTTGTAGTAAAACGAGATATTAAAAAAAACAATAATACAATGTGACCTGATACTTAAAAGGTAATTTCAGCGAAAATTCATCAAACATATGTTTACATTTGATTTGGAGAAAATATTAAATTATTGTAGAATGCTTGATCAATAGTGTTAGCAAAGACTATTATCTAATTTTTATTATGATCTAATTCTAAATTTAAATTGCACCAATGATTAATAAACAATCTAATTCAATGGAAATATTATTAAAACGCCGTTGTAAAAAGTATCATATTGTAAAAGCTGCACATAAGTTAATCGAATTTGGTTAGCTTCCTTGACGTTGTGTATTGGATTTTTTACTGTAGTTAAACAAAAGAAAATATTAACATACTCTTCCCCTTTTACCAGAAGCATATGTCCTTATACATATTAACTTGATCAGTGAAAACATCAAAATCAATTCAGCACCAGATATTAATCTAAATTGGATTCCAATACCAACATATGTAATCAATTTCTTTCTTAGTGGAACAGCATATTCCAATTTTGAAACCGTAAATAAATTAGACTAAGAGTAAATTTAAACGACGGGAACCAACTCATATTGACCACAGAGACGTTTTATTTGTAACATATAATTTCGCCATTGGCACAAAATTGTAACTATAACACTTGAAATGTCTTAGACCTGAAATAGATTACAAGTGCTAGTAGCAGACGCTTTTTGAACCAATGAAAAAAATATATGCATATATTTTATAGATGAAGTATATAAATTTAATTAGACGGACATAAATCTTTTTGACAGCAGTAACGTTTAGTTAGTACCAAGTTATATATTTTCTTCATCGGAACAAAGAGGAAAACTATAACTGTCGCTTGAAAGATTTTTTATCGAAGTAAATTAAAAGAGCCGAAAGAAGGCGCTATGACCGACGCTGATTTCCGTTGGTATATATTTTCTTGATCGGAGCATAAGGCAAACTCTACAATGGTATTGGAAAATAAGAAAGTGAATTTTTTTAAGGAGACTGAACTTGATTCTTTAAAACCGAATTAGAATAAAGAGACTTATCTATGTAAAGGGAATGTCCTGAATTATGTATCAACGAAGGAATGACTTTTCTCTACGACATCAAGTCTGGTGATCAAGTTTTGAAAATTTCCATAAGAAATGCATTGAAGCAAATACGTGTTATTTATTAAAATAACCTGTCATAAAGTAATAAACTTTTCTATGTAAACATTATAATATTACAACAAAATCATATATATATATATAATAAACATTGAATCGCAAAAAGTACTTGCTCCGCCGGGATTTAAAAACACATATGTGACAGATACGGCCAAGTACAATATAATTTAATCATAAAAAGTAAGTACCGCTCTGTGGTGTAATGGTAGCACATTCACCCGGCAGAGATTCGGGTTCGAGTCCCGGTGGAACAAGTACTTTTTGCGATTCAATGTTTATTTAAAAACTAAAATAGCTATTGCCATTTATACAAATATGATATATATATATATATATATTATTAATTAAAGAAATAAAATTTTAATTAGTACCGCTATTTATAGTCTTGGCAGCATAGAGTAAGCATAAAAGTAACATGGGCACCAACATAACATATATCTAACATAAGCTTCATTCCATTCCTAAACTGCCCAGAGTTCCGTATATCATTATGCACTATATCACCATTACTATGCATTATATCATTAATTTACAGAGTTGATATTCCTTTGGGTTGAGGATTCCTGCATACTGGTCTAAAATAGTTAAATTGTTACTGAAATCGTCGGAGCAATTTAAAAAATTATCATGGAATGTTGGAGGGAAATTAAAATAAAAACTGTTTCACTATACGACTTCAGGATCCAAAAACAATAAAATAAAATCTAAAATCGACCAGGAAATTCAATAACCTTAAGCAACTATCAATGATATCAGGAGCGTTTAAATTTCATAGAAACATCATACGTGAATATAGTGTGTCCATGAATATATTCAACAAACAATAAGTATGTATTACATGAAAAAAAAACTGCACTTAGTGTTAAAATGGTTTTACACTTTTCCCTCCATATGTAGTGCAAAAGTTGTAGTAAGTGGTGACGCAAGGAATCACTAAATACAGCCACTCTTGATATAGAATCTCTAAATAGTACCATCCTTGACAAATAATCACTAAACTTTACCGCCCTCTACATATTATAATCGCATAATACTACCGCCCTTGGCGTATAATCGCTAAATACTTCCGTACTTTACGTAGAGTGCCTAAATAATACTGTGCTTGACGTATAATCGATAGATACTGCCGTACTTTACGTAGAGTGCCTAAATAATACTGTCATTGACGTATAATCGATAGATACTGCCGTACTTTACGTAGAGTGCCTAAATAATACTGTTCTTGACGTATAATCGATAGACACTGCCGTACTTTACGTAGAGTGCCTAAATAATATTGTCCTTGACGTATAATCGATAGCGTACTGCCGTACTTTACGTAGAGTGCCTAAATAATTCTGTTCTTGACATATAATCGATAGATACTGCCGTACTTTACGTAGAGTGTCTAAATAAAACTGTCCTTGACGTATAATCGATAGATACTGCCGTACTTTACGTAGAGTGCCTAAATAATACTGTCGACGTATAATCGATAGATACTGCCGTACTTTACGTAGAGTGTCTAAATAATACTGTCATTGACGTATAATCGATAGATACTGCCGTACTTTACGTAGAGTGCCTAAATAATACTGTCATTGACGTATAATCCATAAATACTGCCACCATTGACTAAAATCGCTTAATACTTGTACGTCTGCTCTGGACATAGAATACCTAAATAATGCCGTTCATTAATAGAATTTCTAAATATTGCCACCCTTCACATAGAATAATTAAATACTGCCGCCCTTGGAGTATAATCGCTACATACTGGCACCCTTGAATTAAAATCGCTTTTTTGAAATTGCCGTCATGTTAATATGACTGCTTGCATTCTATATACGAGGGTGACTTAAACCATTGTCGGAAGTAAGTCAAGGAGCACCTTCTCGCCCACAGCCACTAGAGCGAGCGTGAGAGAATCCTCAGGAAGTCAAGAATGGCTGTCTCGAGATTCTTGTGTTTTGTCAAATATGCAATTTTTTCTAATTATTCTTGTACAAAACCAATTACATAATAATTGTTGTTAAGCTGCACTGAAATTTTCAGGAAGTTTTTATATTTGCTTAGATGGTATGGATGAGTAATAATTAATGAATGTCAAAATACGAACTATGCCGTTAATGTATTACACTTGTATTTAGACTTTGTGATTTCTTAGAAAATTTTACTAATTATTAATCTGCTACAATTATTACTTCTTGATACAGTTTGTACTCGAAATTAATTAAAGAAAAAGATATCGAAATAAAAGGTAGCATTCCAATAATTTCTAATTGTTACAGTTTTAAAAATTAATTTTGAGTAATTCAAGGAGCTGTATGTATATGAACTGGTCTGAGAGCGCACTTCAGGCAAGAAAACAAAAAAAGATCTTTTAAAAGTCCAAATATATGGTAAAGGTTATATAGTAGGCCTAACTTTACCTTTGGTATGTACATTTACAGTACTAATGAAACACTGCATTCATAACAATTGCAATTACAATTAAAAGAATATTTTTTAATAAACTTAAAATTTTCATATCTAGATAAGCTCTGTGCTTAACAGGTATTCCAGAAGTACTCGTAGTTGAAATAAGAAGTTTTATTACTAATAAGCTTACTGTATTCTTTAAAAACTATCCATTTTAAAATAAGTCGTGCTTATAAAATAAAATAAACGTATAGTTGTGTTGTCATAACAATGTTTAGACGTATCAGTTACAAATATATATAACTGATATATTGTTGTTTTTCGTATATATATATATATATATATATATATATATATATATATATATATATATATATATATATAATACCATAAATATACCTCTGTATATAACCATTTAACGTGTCGTCAAACCATTAAATAGAACAGGTAGAGTGATATAAAACAAATAACCTATATGTATATTGAAAATATAAATATTGTTTGAATATCATATAGTTCTATAAAATCGTATATTAAAAGTTCTTATCACTTTTTAAGAATAAAATCCGCGTATAATTTATAAAAAGTGAATATTAACATCCAATGAGAAAAAGTTTCAGAACCGTTAAACATCTATAAAATGCATTGTTAAATTAATTACACAAAATAAATCAAATTACAAACAGAAAATATTTTCTTAAATTGTTTTAAAATTATGTGAATAAAAAAACCCAAATATTATTGAAAGTTAATAAAATATTTAAATCTATTTTCATGAAACCGATGAAAAATTGTAAAAAGTCAACAAAACTCTTTCGAATCTTTACAAATACTGCATTTTATTACTAACCATTATTTTATTAACTCAAGAAGAGAAATAAAGAGATATATAAACGATTGTGTTTTTAATTTAACTATTTGTGACCAAAAACAGAGTTAACAATCTTCTTCTTTATTTGAGCAGGTATTGATAATAATAACCGATACCTACAACCAAGTAACTGAATAAAACGAAAGAAAAGCCTTTAACAAAGTAAATGTTCCTTTATCATTCATCAAAAAAGGGATAATTGACAACTATAAATTTTCCTTTCGCATGGCTAGCTATTAAAAAACTTTATAATAGTTGTAAAATTTCTGGTTTTGCCAATAAAGGAGGCAGTAATGAGGCTGAATGTTGGCGATGGCATGCCCTGACTGTCCTGATTTTTGAAACAAACTGATTGAATTACAAATTGATTGTGTCTGTGAAGTGAAATTGTTATGAAACTGAATTGTAACAAAAGTTAGGTGTCCTGACTGTCCTGATTTCAGAAAAAAAACTGATTGTGTCTGTGAAGTGAAATCGTTATGAAGCTGAATTGTATCAATAATTAGGTGTCCTGACTGTCCTGATTTCAGAAAAAAAACTGATTGTGTCTGTAAAGTGAAATCGTTATGATGCTGAATTGTATCAATAATTAGGTGTACTGACTGTCCTAAATTCAGAAAAAAACTGATTGTGTCTGTGAAGTGAAATCGTTATGAAACTGAATTGTAACAATAATTAGGTGTCCTGACTGTCCTGATTTCAGAAAAAAAACTGATTGTGTCTGTGAAGTGAAATCGTTATGAAGCTGAATTATATCAATAATTAGGTGTACTGACTGTCCTAAATTCAGAAAAAAACTGATTGTGTCTGTGAAGTGAAATCGTTATGAAGCTGAATTGTATCAATAATTAGGTGTACTGACTGTCCTAAATTCAGAAAAAACTGATTGTGTCTGTGAAGTGAAATTGTTATGAAGCTGAATTGTATCAATAATTAGGTGTACTGACTGTCCTAAATTCAGAAAAAAACTGATTGAGTCTGTGAAGTGAAATCGTTATGAAACTGAATTGTAACAATAATTAGGTGTCCTGACTGTCCTGATTTCAGAAAAAAACTGATTGTGTCTGTGAAGTGAAATCGTTATGAAGCTGAATTGTATCAATAATTAGGTGTACTGACTGTCCTAAATTCAGAAAAAAACTGATTGTGTCTGTGAAGTGAAATCGTTATGAAACTGAATTGTAACAATAGTTAGGTGTCCTGACTGTCCTGATTTCAGAAAAAAAAACTGATTGTGTCTGTGAAGTGAAATCGTTATGTAGCTGAATGCTAACGATGGTTAGGTGTCCTGACTGCCAAAACTGATTGTGCCTATGATGGGCGATAGTTATGGGGCTGAATGTTAGCAATGATCTTGACTGCCCTGATTTATGACAAAACTGATTGTAACTTAGCTGTACATTTTTTACCTTCACTTCAAATTCAATAAAGGGTTTTATCTGACCAAGAGGAGCCTATGTACCCAGTTTCAATCTACAAAACCTGTCTATTAAGAGCTATCACATGCACAGGCAGACAACCACATAATTTTGAGAAGGACTTATCGGTTTCTTAACAAAGGCAAAATTAGTGTGAAACGATCACAACCGCACTCACAACAATGAATGTTTCATATGTACTGATTAACACAAATGACATCCAAGCTAATGAGCAGTATGATAAATCGTTATAAATAACTACATTATCTGTATTCCAAACTATTACGTTTTCGTTTCTATCCATGTTGTAACAAATTGATCTTGATACTATTTCAAGAACTCTATTCCAGTGTCACTTTTTCAGTTTGGCATAAGGGAGAACATTTGTACAGACTTGTCTATGATAATATATCTTGTTTCTTTAACTGAGATAAGATTAGACACTATTATATGTTTGAAATATTTTACTATTTTAAGGAAGAAAAGGAATTTGTGTTGGCAGGATAATAACGCCTTTTATCACCCAACAATTTCTTATATACATTTCACATTACCTGATATAGTTTCCTACACTGAATAGTTTATTTTACTCAAATTTTTAAGAAATAGTTCGTTATTATTCCTTTTTATGATTTCAGTTTACCTATAACATATACAACATTAAATGCATGTACAATAAGATTTCATATTAATATTATTATTTTGGTTCTTAATTTTCACTGCAGGTCATTGATTTTATTCTCTTTCAGACTCTTATTTCAACATTGAACATGTCGTCCTTCATAATTTCAGCAAGTTTAATTTCTTTCTAAAATACGCTCATCGTTGTCATGATTCGTTAAATCAATTATTTAATGTTTTAAAATTTATGGAAACATATATTACATAATATGTGATCAAATGAATTTGTAATGTTACAAATTTGTTTTTATTCATTAAGTTGTAACCTTCAAAAGACCATTTGAATGTTTTTAACAAATCAACTCACTATTAAACTATAGTTTTCTTTTATATAAGTTTAAAAGAGCCCATTTCAGAATAATATTCTCGCTTGAACTATCTTTTAATATAAGAATTTAGCTTGAATTGTATAACCCACTGAAAGGTATAATACTACTTCTTACTAAAATTAATTAAAACAACTTAAGATAGTTTAATAACTTAATATATAATTAAGTTAAAACAAAGTTAAGATTTATAACAAAGTTTTAAAATTTATATTTTTTTGAGCAAGGTACTTTTCAGTTATTTAAAGTTTTTTAATGAATTATATTGGTGTTTTAAAATTTAACACAATAAAGATGTATATTATATATTTTTTTAAAGTTAAAACAATTATTTTATCGATTAAAAGATATAATAGAATGTACATACTTGTAAACTTGGGGTTTCTATTAATCCCGGACAAAATATCTGCCTAAAAGACTACACCACATTATTAATGTAAGCAGATACTCTGCAGTAGTTTTGTTTAACATTACATCACATGAAACCTACTAAGTTTTTTATTAGTCAACATGTTTCATGCCCCTGCACCCATCAGAAAATTAGTTTCATACAACAAATTATCATATTTTAAAATTTACAGAATCGAATCCCATTTCCCACTATCCCTTTCAAGCTGCATGAGGAGTTTTTGTATTAACATTATATCAATCTTACATTTGATATTTTATCAAACTGATTTATTACATTTAATAATTTTTACTAAAGTTTCCTTAGTAAAGTTTTTCATAAAATAAAACATTACACTTTTTGACAATATACAATACAAAGTGAATGTATTGTTTGTTCTTTCACTTGATGACTGTATCAAGTAATAATGGTCTGTAGAATGGAACAATTGTTGCTTCAGAGAGAGGCAAGGTTGGCGGATATTGACATCAATAACAAATCAGGAACAGGTCGAGATTGTTTTCCTTTCAAGAAAATCTTTTACCAGTACATCAATACAACCGCTTCATAGAGTTTTATCTTTGAGCTTGGAGTTCAATTTTAACGTCCGTATAGTAAAATCCTAACTGTAGAATACTTGTAATAAAATCGAAAATTGTAAAACCAATGTTGAGACAGTTTACTATTGTATAATTTATCTTTGATACAACTTACTACTAATTATAACTTCATGATGTTATTAAAGTCGCTTAAAACCTGGATATTCCACTATTATTCAATAAATAAGTGTATTTTTAAATTTATTTGTTGCACTTTAATTATTTAATACACGAAAAGAGATTGTTTAAGCTTTTAGGGTTTACTATGAAACCTAAAAACAAGAGAGAGATTTATAGTTTGAACTGTATTATACCTATGTAGTATATTTACTGCATATACTTAGGTTGCTTCCAGATAAAAAAGATCTTCCAAGTTTTACAAATGAACATTGCAATATAAAATACCGGGCTGTACAGTACATGTCTCCACTAAGTCCAATCGCTCTGTATTGATTTTTCTGTCAGCTTACGTTCTCAGATACAACTGTATATTGGTTTTATTGTTAAGCACTTCCAAACACTATTAGCTAGTCTCCTACATCTAAACTTGAAATGTACATTACTCTTTCTCATATTTCATTTACAAGGCTTAACATCATTTCGATTATTCCTATATATCCCTTCAATTAATTGAAATGTGTTTTTAAAACACAACACAACTATATATGAATACGTAACGGACACTACGATAACCCGATATATTGGAAAACGTTTGGTTTACTCTGAGAGGGTGTAAGTTGGGTCGGTTTTACATAAATCAAGGCAGATGTCACTTTTGTCCTCCCAGTGCAATAATTTATCCACACAACATGTTTTTCATGTTGTAATACATTTAACTTTACACATTTAAACAAACGGATTTTATTTTAGTGAAAAGTTTTGTATATTTCAAACTGTTTTGCACTTTTGCAAACCACATAAAATTCATATATTGTTTTATATAATTTTGAACACTTTTTATCAAACCTACTTACTTTTAAAATACAAGACATCGTCATGTCACTCAAGCCAAACGTTTTAAATATTTTTATGTAATTTAACTCTTAATCATGGTAACTACAATGTGTGAGATCTTATTAATATTAATGGTATTTCCATATAAATTTAAGGTAAAGCGTTCCTTAACATCATACCCAATTAAGGTATTATATAAAACCAATCGAACTCTAAAATATATTTACTTTTTTTTTATAGGTTTTTGGATTTAGTTCCCAACTTGTTCAAGTTTTTAAAATCTTAAATGCAATTTTAAATCACAAAAAATTCAAATAAATCTGTAATTTCATACCAAATTTCAAATAACGTTTGGTAAATACATTGTTGTGGATTCGAATGTCGATCCCAACATGTCTCTACACAGGACTTCTGAAGTCTCCAGATAGTTGGTAAACAACAAATGTTGCCACTTCATTCAGATGTAAAATGTAAGATAGGGGATATTGTAATTGGTTTAGATCACAGTTCTCCAGATTACTAAAGTCCATGTAACCAGCCGTGATAAAACAAAACTCCTCTCCTGGCAATCTAGTAGTTTTCGATGCCACCATATCCTTCATAGTAGTAAGGCTGAAGATAATAAAGACGTGGAAGTATCACTACGATTAATAACTCAGGAGCCGTAAATAGAATTTGCTAATGAAGTGATGTCCACCCCAAAAGTAGTTCCTAGGCCTGGTCGATGTATCGAAATTTGAACGGTATTCAGTGAAACTTATATGTGTAAATATTTGATAGATGAGCTTCCAATAAAATTATGGTGACCAAATCACAGGTTTTGTTGTCAAGAGCTGCCTTATGATTTGAAGTTTAGAGTTTTTGAAGCTATCCTTCCATAAACGTCCTAAGCACCACATAATCAACACTTAAAATTTTGCAGAATCTGTTAAACCACGAAAGAAGAGTTGGAAGTAAATAAGTGCTAGATCGGATGTTGTTAACCATAGATAACTACAAAGTTATCCAGCGCTGAGTATGGTAAACCACGCAAGTAGAGTTGGTAGGAAGTAAGGGCTAGATTGGATGTTGTTAACCATAGATAACTACAAAGCTATCCAGCGCTGAGTATGGTAAACCACGTAAAGAGTTGGGAGGAAATAAGAGTAAATTGGATGATTTTAAATCTAGATGACTACAACGATATCCAGCGCTGAGTATGGTAAACCACGCAAAAATAGTTGGAGGAAAGTAAGAGCTAAACTGGATGTTATTAACTCTAGATAACAAGAAAGCTATCCAACACTGACTGAACAATACAAATTTTTCTTCAAACTATAATCATAAAATCATTTTTTAAGGGAATGAAAGGAAAAAAATACATTTATTCCAATCACAATTTTACGTTAACATTCGTCAGAATTGCAGTATAACTTCTCATATCCGATCCCGGCTTAACCGATTCATTGGGATATCTGATATCCGTCTGATATCCGTCTGATTTTTTCCAATATCGGGCAATAACGATCATCGTCAATTCGTTACTGTATACAGTTCTGTCTTTGTTTATATTTTTAAATTAATAAAAAATTATTCAGAATCAACTAACATTGTATAACATGTCGGCACCTGCAAACCCTTGATATCTTACATAACAAACACATGACACGACTGTACAAAACTAGTCTTTACCAACAAGCCAATCGATTCTGTTTGCCAAACATATAGGCACCTGCAACCCTTGTACCCTCCATAACACTGCTATTACACACTTTGTAACCAATCCTGTCCCGACTAATTCTCTGTTACATCGAGTCAGCTAAACCACATTTACTGTATATTTAATAAATTAATTCAAAATAACTAGTTTTTATTATTAATATTATTGTTCAAAATAATAATGATGAAATAGAATCAAAAATATTGTTTACGAAAAAAATACTCCCCGTCTACCATCCGATAACTATTTTAGACACTCAAGGAAAAATGCTGGTCTAGCACCAGAGCTAAACTAAATTTTTGTCAGCTACAGCGATATGCTTAATAACTGAGCCTAATAACATGTATCAAATGAATACTAGGTTCTATAAATATTTCATTTATAGTATTTCAGAATTTAATTAATATTTTTTTTCAGTCTGAGCAATGAGGCGTTTCAAAATATGACAATTACTAGGTTGTCTTGGTGGAAAATCAAACACTTTGGAATGCTTTAGTTTCATTAGATAATGAGCTTGAGATATAAAATGATGATCTCCGATGATCTTACACATAAAAATAATCAATAAATTGGTTGCTAAGGATTAAACTCGAGAACTGCTGAACCAATTTGGCTAATTATTTTTGTAAAATATTTGTTGTAATATAAAGAGCCTATATTTGAAGAGAAAGGTTGAAAAAGATTACAAGTATATTTCTGAATTGGGCAAATCGGTATATTTATATTTTTTAATCCAAATTTATTGACATAAAACTGATGATGACACTTTCAGCTCAAGTTTGTAAAAGAGGCTGAAACATCTGTTTACTTTTATGTTTCAGAACAATGTTTAATCAGTGAAGACAGCAAAGACAAAGTTGTATTTAACTTAACTCCAGATTTCGCCAGTGATGATTTTAAAACAACTAATGTATTGACTGGTATAAAACCTACATTGAAGAAAACAGCGGTACTTTCTTTAACATAAGGTACTCGAAACTGGCTCGCTTCCTGGATATTGTGATACAGCATTTATACAGTGTTGGAAAAATGGAGGAATGAACACTAACATGCCTCAATGAGCCATTCTATACCAGACTATAGTCGGAATAACAAGTCTTCTATAACGTAAAACTTTATGAACGATATTTTTAACATTGCATGAACTTAGCGAAGACTTCCCTATTATTAAAAAAGATTATTATATAGGCATTCCTGCATATAAAAAATTCATTGTATTGAACAACAAGTTTGCATATTGTTACAGTATATATATTATATTATCTGAAATATTATTATTCTGTCAATAAACAATACTTTGTAGAAGTACACTAGCAATTTCGTAAAACTTGGCTTTATAATATCATAGTAACTGTTTATGAATATAAAAACCTAACTTAACTACTTTTAAAGCTTGTAAAATATTATATTTGTTCTACATTAATACACTATTAAAATTATTCTTCTCATCTTTAATCATTATTCTCGAAAGAAAGACACATAGATAGAATAAATAAAAGAACAAAGAAAAAAGTATAATAAACTGAGTATAAGTTTTGTGAAGAATTTGCTCGAAGTTTTAATCTAATTAGGAAGTTTGAGATCCAGTAAACTGAGCAATTTTTGATTATAAAATGTATAATTTAAAATTAGTAGCTTTGTAATATTCTGATGGTTGATGAATAACTTTTTGAAAAATATTAAATAACACATTATTTAGTTATTTTACAGCCGATTTAATTTAAAAACATTGTTTTGTTTAAGGAACACTGAATTCAAAATACTTTATTTCAGTAAAGCTGGGAATCATCATTAATGAGTTTGACAAATTGCGATAAGAAAAATTTACGTCACAATGATGTAAATGATAGCAAATAATAAGTTGCATTGCTTGATCAGTATTTTAATTCAGATAACAAAGACAATGTTATTAACTTTTATTATAGATAAAAAAGTTAAAACCCCTACCTTAGTTGTTTTATGAAAGAAGTAGTCTTCACAGACTTGTGTGTGTATATTATATTTGCTTTATTGGGAAACTAGTCAAATTAAACTGGAACCAGATATATATATATAAAATATATTAAATACTAGACTTTTGTTTTGTATTTAATATTTATACTGTATTAGCTTATTTACCTTTTACTCCATCTTACATGACAATATTTGTCATAATTCCGCTTCACTTTCCATCTACTCGCTCCACAAGAACAGTGTTTTCTACTGTTACCTCACCTACCTTCTATTCGCTCTACAATAACAATGTCTGTTCTACTGCCACTTCACAAACCATCAACTTGCTCCACAACAACAATTTCTGTCTTATTGTCACGTCACCTATTTTTCAAATATATTAAATCATTATTACCAAAGTAGGCCTAATGAATTTTAATACCGAACAAATCAGTGTGAAGTTCATTATAAATTATATTTATCCAATGATCTATCATATATAACCTCATTTTAAATTTCATATCATAAAACAACTGTTACCACTGCGTACACAAATTGTAATTAAAGTAATTTTTAGGCTAGTTATTATGGTTTTAAACTATAAGTTAGCAAATGTATCCGTTTTAATATAGTGTTGCTCGGTACGAACTCGTTTGTTGCCTATATAAAGGTGACTTCTTCCTACATTTTTTACTTTAAATCTTTCTGAGATAAGGTGGTATTTCTCTCCGGAAAAAGCTATATTAATTATACAGCTTATTAAACCGGAAATACTAATTTGTTTACCAAAGGGGAAAATACAGAAATAATCATCGAAGTAAAAGACCAAGTGGTACATTTTTCTGCAAATATTATGTCGGCTAAAACCAATAGAATCTCTGAAAATAATAATATAGGATGCTCAATAAGTATATCGGTACTCAAAGCGTTACATTATTGATTCAATTTTACTTACATACATGATACATCAAACAAGGATGTGGTCCAGTGGGATGTGAGTACGAGACATTTCTCCTCGGTATATTAAATTATTAATATTTGTGTGTATTGGAATTTCTTACACAAACAAATGAGCTCGATATTTCCTATAGTTCAAGGAAAGGAAATAGTTCTTATTTGGGATTTCTCGGGATTATCGTGGCGATTATCGTAAGAATGATAGCCAACATCTAAATACTATTAATAGTTCCAGAGGCCTCTCTTTCGGGAGGTTCTCGCTGAGTAAACTGCACCGATCAGTAATACAGTGTTTAGTAATTACAGTGCCTTTCCGACATTATTAATGTAATTATTTATGTTCCATGAGTATAAAACCAAAGCTGCTGGAATCTACGTGTAGTATACAAGAAACTTTCATGCGTCACGGTAGTGAATAAAATCTCATATATTTTTCAAGTTAATTTTTCTCAATACAATTTTTCTAAACATATTTAAACTTTTTGTTATGGGAGTCTTCTGCGCATAAACTCTTATTTTCAGTTATATTCCATTCAGTAGTCTTAGCCCTCGTGATGGCAAACGATCCTTTAACACGCTTATTTTAGCCCGTGATTATATATATTTCCCTACATGTCATAGTTGCACAGTTTTCATAAGAATACGGGACAGAAGCATACGTGCGTCGTTTTGGTGTTGTTGCTTAAAGTAGATAGAATAGTGTCAACTTATACTGTATTCGGTACGTATTTCTAGAACTTTTGGATTGTTTAACGTAACGCTTAATAAACAAGATTGTGGCGATATCTTTAATTTATATGTTGCATTAATTTACTCTTCTTCGAAGATGCACCTAGAGCGTCTACTTTCGTAAGTCGTATTGAAATCACAATAATATGTTAATGACGGCAATCGGCAAAAGTACATATAAAGTATTAAAGATTATTTATTTTTGTCTAGCTTGGAGATTTTTTATTTAAATCTAAATAAATAATTTCTTTCTAAACCTATGTTTATTAATAGGTTTTATTAATATAACAACTTAATACCTATTAAGTTGTAACAAGACGTAAATTTAAGAATTGAAATTATAAACTTGTTTTGTTAAATGAGTATAAATATGGTATATAGATATTTACGTTTCAAAGTTGGTAGAAGATTCAATTGTCACATATTTTATTACTTTTGAGTTATTTCTACAAGGCTTGCGCTATAAATATTCATTATTTAATTATTCTCTCCCTATCTCCTCTTTACATGACAATTATTAAGTAGCTGCTTGTAAGTATACAATTCATTAATAAATGCTAAATCCACTTGTGAGTTTATTTCACAACTCACAAACTCAGGGGTTTTACTCTTACTCAGGATCTATTGAGGTTTTTTTTTAAAAGTTTCTTCATATTCGGGAGAATGTTCGTCAATTCTTAGTTACGGTATATGTAAGTGTATAATTTTATTTGTAAATGGTTCTAAATTTGAGATAAATTTCCTTAACATAAAAAGAAACCAAGCCAAGGGGGGTTGGCGGAGACAGAGATCAGTGACCGCAAGTGCAAACTGCTGCGCAATTTGAACTTCCGCTGTCTCTGATCTCCTGGTTGTGCGAAGTCGCTGATTGTGGCCTGGGATTGAACAGAGATCTTAAGTTCTGCTTTGTGTGGAGCTTGTATCAATATTAAAAATATAGTTCCAAAAGTGCATCTAAAGCAAAGGCCATTGCAAGCGACTTACAAAGGAGCTATTGAGGTTATTTTTTTAATTTTTTTATATTCGGGAGCATGTTTGTCAATTCCTTGTTACGGCATATGCAAGTGTATAGTTTTCTTTGTAAATGGTTCTAAATTTGAGATATATTTCTTTAATATAAAAATGAACCAAGTCAAGCGGGAGTTGAAGGAGACAATGATCACAGAGACAGAGAACAGTGACCACAAGTATAAACTGCTGCACAATTTGACTTCCGCTGTCTCTGATCTCCTGGTTGTGCAAAGTCGCTGATTGTGGCTTGGGTTTGAACTGAGATCTTAATTAAGTTCTGCTTTGAGTGAAACTTGTATCAATGTTAGAAATATAGTTCCAAAAGTGCATCTAAAGCAAAGGCCATTGCAAGCGACTTACAAAGGAGCTATTGAGGTTATTTTTTTAATTTTTTTATATTCGGGAGCATGTTTGTCAATTCCTTGTTACGGCATATGCAAGTGTATAGTTTTTCTTTGTAAATGGTTCTAAATTTGAGATATATTTCTTTAATATAAAAATGAACCAAGTCAAGCGGGAGTTGAAGGAGACAATGATCACAGAGACAGAGATCAGTGACGACAAGTATAAACTGCTGCACAATTTGAACTTAAGTTCTGATTTGAGTGGAACTTGTATCAATGTTAGAAATATAGTTCTAAAAGTGAATCTAAAGCAAAGAACATTGTAAGGGATTTACAAAGAAGCTATTGAAATTAACTCCTAAATCTGGAAAATTGTGAGACAAAGAGTTTAATAACTGTCTTCTCGTTCAATTACTTTCTATAAGGTATTCGTCCCAAAGCTGGGTGAGTTAATCTTTGAACACAATGAAAAACTGGAACTTGAAATGAAAAGGTTTGAATAATTTAATATAAACTATTTAATTGTTTTCGTAACTAATAAACGAATTAATCGGATTTAATTTGACGATTATCTGTTTTCTACTAATTTGATTTCACTATAATCAGATTGTAATTTATTACTGACATTTTAAGCTCACTTTCTTTAATACTTCAGATTCTCTTATTATAAACCTCAATAATAAGACAATTTAAATAGCCTTATGTTAATTTACGCCACTGAACAGTTTTTATATGATACTTCAATATACAATTGATGACCTGTAATTACATATATACATTTATTTCGACGGAGATAATTTAAATTTAAAACTACTAATTGTTTTACAAAACTAATAACAAACATTCATTACTGAAGTATTAATAATGTAGCTTATATAGATTTCAATATGATGTATATTTAAATGTTACACTCCCGAACCACATGGCACATTTCCAAAGTCCTTGCTATGTGACCCACACTCTTCCAAGAATTCCAAGTAACATTATTATTCTCCATTGGACACGCTTGTGCCACAAGAACCAATGTACTCTCATCGATAGATAACAAAAGAGATATCTGGAAGTAGGTAATTAAAGATCCCAATAATCTTATAGAATTCCAATCGATTTAATTATTGTACAGAGAGCGCACTAAAATTAGAAATCCGTCAGTTTTTTTTATACTGCTGATATTATAACTCGCAACAGTCAGGTTATCACAATTTTAATTATCCCAGGATCTACTTTACCCGCGAATTTCTAAACTTTCCTGCACCACACGACTCCAACTGTTCACAAACATACTTTCTGTTCTATCCTTAAATAGAAGCTCTAAAATCAATAAATGCGAGAGAACAGTGTGTCGGGTCAACGCTAGAAGTTTTATTTTCACAGTCTCAATCAAGTGCAGGAGCAGGTAGATTGACCGCTCTGACCTTACACTGCATAAAACACTCGGCAAGAGCCGCTATCTACTCATTTTACCAGAATTGTTCGTGTGCAGCCTATTTCCGGTACGATTATTTTCAGCAGAACTAAGTTTATATCAAAGTGAGCGACAAGGCTTTTATGTGAGGATTTCGTATAATGGTTTATTATTCAAATGAATGCTGCGTTTAAGTACAGCTATGTGAGAGGCAGGATAACAGGATTTCGGAATTTTGCCATCAGTATAACATTTGGAGGATTGGAACCTTTCCTCTTTGTCATGTGGGGAGGTATTAGTACATACAAAAATAAAGAACAGGAAGAAGAATAGAAGGGAAAGAAAAGGGTTCAAATATACCCAAAAGCTGGTTGGAATGTAGTCCAGTTAAGTCTTCTTTCCCTTCTTTGTGCGTTGAGGATATTACTACGTACATTTTTCAAAAAAGGAGACTTTTTTCCAGGAGTGAGGCGATATAAGAAAGTGACGACATTCCACGGTAGTAAATTTCACTTTCTAAAAATGAAAATAAAGAAAGCGCAAATGGTGAAAGAACGAAAGAACAAGGATTAGGTGATCAAAGCTTCGTTGTGGGATGTTCAGTGTAGCATAACGAGTTGAAATTGTTCGCCACCCACATACTTGTTGTACAATAAGGATTGTTTATTGCCACCAACACTTTACATTTTCTCACGTTAAAATAGCAAAACATCCAGCCATCCATCCTTTACAGTCACCTCTTCCACTAAAAAACGTACGTTAATCAGTAGATTGTCTTACAATACATGCCGTTTAAATATTCGTGCACAATGTACACAAATTGGTATTCCAGTCACTTATAAGTTCGGTATTTATGTCTCGAACACATGATAATTCATCACTAGGAGTACCTAGGGCAGCTATATCAATTCTTAAAGTGATGAGAATTTCGAAATCTTTGCGTGGTGAGTTCTACTCAAGCCAATTCAGTTATACTCATTTTTGTGGTCAGCACTCTCCTCTCATTTCTTAAATGGCTATTATTTATTTTTTCAGTTTTCTCCATTTTAGTTCCTGTTATGCCAAAAACAATACACTGACTAATTGGCTGTTAACAATGTCAAATTGGAATATTTGTCGGTTTTGAGTTATTTGATGGAATATTTTGAAAGTCCACAATTTTGAAACGGGTGAAAGGGTTTTGTTAATATTTTATTTTAAAAAGGATCTAACAAATTTCAATACAGTTCTTAAGTTTCTTAACTTTATCGTACCAGGTTCAAAAGATATAATATGTTTGTTTAACACATACCGACAGTTAAATGGATAACTAAAATGTTTTAGGTCATACCTTCTTATAAACTTTTATGCTATTTTTATGTGTAGAATAGAATCGTAAAGTATTGGAACACTTTTAATGAACACCCTGTACAACAATTAATTAACCTCACCCCAATTGATAAAAAATTTATAATATATAGTGCAACTCCGATAGTAAAAAAATATAAAACTAAGAAACTTCCTAACTACTAGTGTACTGAGGTGCCCAGTAATCACTTAATTACTGCAACTATAAGTTTTTGTTATACAAGATAGGGCAACGGTGTCTTAGACTGAAGTTCGATATTAGTTTGCTCAAACTTCCCACCTTATTTAGTTCGACTAGATGAAACTGCTTTTACAGTTTTTGCAATATGTATGTATTACAATAACAGAACTTTTATACGCCAATAACGAGTTCAACTAAGTAAAGAGACAGTTATACTTGTTACAGTGTTGGTAGTGACGCAGACTATTAGCTCCCCACCATGTTGTAGTGCGGTTTAATCTTACCGGAAAAGAAAGTCATGAACAAATTAACTACCACACGTTGACTTTCTGCCACAAATAGAGAAAATCAACGATAGCTAATACCATATGAGAGGATTAACTACACTAGACTTAGGATAACTGCTTATTTCGAGGTTTGAATCTGGAGATACTTTCATGGAGATATTTAAACGAAATTTAGTTGTTCAGTTAGTTGGACAGTTTGCTCTTCGTACGATTCGTAATGTAGGAAAGTACCATCCATCATATGAACTATTTCATTATTTCAACGTAGTGCGAGTCGAACAAATTGATGTATACTCAGTTAGTGATTATAATAAGTAGTTAATAAAGATTTTATATCTTAAGTGTCTAAGAGTACATTAATAGTATTTTTTCCCTAACGAAACACCTGTGTTTTAATAACGCGACACTAATTGTACATAAATAAAATACTCCTCTTGACCCTGAAGCTTTACTGTTATCTTATGGACTACCCTAACAGGAATAATACTATATATTGAATTATATTTAAAAGTTGTATTTATCTAAAAAAACCATTTAGACAACGAGTATTTACAATGACTTCATCTCTTACGCCTGCTTCTCTATTCCATT
Source organism: Homalodisca vitripennis (assembly GCF_021130785.1). Lineage (NCBI taxonomy): Eukaryota > Metazoa > Arthropoda > Insecta > Hemiptera > Cicadellidae > Homalodisca > Homalodisca vitripennis. Next base: position 63,617 of record NW_025777277.1, read on the forward strand.
CATCGAATTCATAATGCCTACATATTTGTTTCCTTTAATAAGTTATTGATTTCATTAGAGTTTCCGTGTATTATATAATAAGAACACCATTGTTGAAATATAAGTATACACATATTTCAATTTACCTAGTTATGGTTACAAAAGTATGTAGTTGTCACTGAAGGAAAATACAAATCTGATCCGAGTATTATATGAGGAGTATACAATAAACCGAGTGAGGAACTCACCCATGAAACTCATAACCAAGTTTGGGGATCCGCAACAGTATTTGAGTCGTTTAAATGTGATTCGTCCTTCAGAAATAACCAAATTTGCTTCTGCTGATTCTTTTAACAAATACTCGCAGTTTTTAATCTTATTTCTAAACTTTAAGTTTGACATTATATATTATTCAAAACACTATATTGCCGAACTAAACTCAAAAGCATGATATCAATTGAAAAGTCTTATTGATAATTAAGGACATGAATAACTACATTATTAACTTTTGCTTCGTTAAAATACATTACTATATTTCTAAATAACAAAATTTTGCATTGTATACGCATGAAACATTATTTTATGCGCGCTTAATCTATTGGAGATTGACGTATAAAATTGTATTAAGGTACAATATTTTATGGTAGACTACTTTCATTAAAATAATAAAATGATATTATAAATAAAAACAAAAAACATGTACTTAAATGAATAAAGTTTTGATCCCGTTTTAGTATTGTGCATATAATATTTTATTACATGATATTTAACTGTGTATACATTTTTTTGTTAAGAGCCACAACATTAACTGGTTTTGTATTTATAACATATTTCATTTTTATGAGTTGATATAACCATTTAAAAATATTTTAGTGCATACGTAAAAATTAATTATTTGGTCTGAATTCATTACGAAAGAGAAGAAAAATAGTTGTATATACGTATGTTATTAACTAATACTATCAAATAATTTAATTCACTGTTTTTCATATTTAAAAATAATATTGGAATGCTAAATCAATTCTTAAAGAAACAAAACAAACTTGAAGATATCAAAGAATGTTGGAACTGTATGATATAGAAAACACAGACCTCGAGTAAAAACTACTACGGAAGTTGAAATTCCGGTGGATCTGATGTCCTGGTGTTGTACCAAGTCGTTGATTGTTACCTTGATGTTAATAAAAATCTAAACTTCAAACCTGAATGGAACTTGTATCAATATGAGCAGTGACTACAAGTTGAAAGTGCAACAAAGTTGAAACTTCCAGGAATCTTATGTTCTGATATATCTCCGAATCGCTTATTGTTACCTTGACTGTTACTACGATTCTAAAGTTCTGATCCGAATGGCTGTTCAGTCACTAGAAGTTGAAACTGCTACAAAGTTCGAACCTACAACTATAGTAAATATCCGTAATTCTAATACCCTTTCAAACCTTCCATCGCCAATAACAAACTTTAAACAAAGTATCCGTCATACATTCCATGTGATGTGCAGAGAGACAGTTGTTCTAGTAACAAATAGAATGCATTGTACCTTTACCATCCTAATGATAATCTAAACATTACAAAGCCGATACTAACTTATTACTATTCACTTTATTCATACGTCCTAAAAACTTGAATCACAAAGCGTGATTGTAAAGGCAGTTATGTCACCCATTAATGGAGTTTTGTATCATGCGCTCTTTTATATTTGAGTAATAGTCATAGAATACGTCTTATATTAATCTTATAAGTGTTCTTAAAAATGCCAAATTTTAAGTTCAATCGTTGCATTTTCAATATTTTTTATTTTCATATACGAGTATAAGGTCTTTTTATTCACTTTGCTCGATTATTCTCCTTCTATTCTCGGCGGTATAAAAGTCAGTTGAGATTAGTCTAAAGGGGGAAAATTTCCCTATTCCTTAACTAATAAATTTGTAAACTAAATGCTTTTATTGACGCGATTTTAACATTCTTAAGCACTGTTTTAAAGAAATGTTAGGCCACTTTGCAAGTTAAAATAATAATCCGATACTCCAGACAGAATATATTCGTGCTAATAGAGATCTAGGCCGTGACATGATACAATGTAACGCTAAACCAACAAAGCTGCCGGATTGTTGGGACTTCATGTGGAAGCAGCGGCATAAATTGTTACCAGGGATTGTCTGCTTGAATCCTCTTTGATAAATATCTTTGGTAAATGTGTAGTTGTCTGTCAGTTTCGTTTTAATTACTCAATCTCTTCTGTAATAGATATTTATTTAGATCGTTGCTGAGCTTTATATCCGTTTTTACTATGGTTATTAAACTCTATGTTACCGTACCTTATTTAAAGTGTATACACTAGTTAAAAATTGATGTCAAGTATTTTATGCAAACTAAGTACAAGATTATTTTTCGTTCCTTTCATAGGTTTTGTTGTTGTTAATATAATTCCATATATACGTACATATCTATGGAATTAACAGACCTCTTATTGGAAAGATAGAAAATATCTATCTTTCTAATAAGAGGTCTGTTAATTCCATAGATATGTACGTATATTATACTGTATAAACAAGGAACCAAACGAACATTATAAATTTAATGAAAGACTTAAACCATACTGTGGGTTTATCATCAGTAACTCTGAAGAATCCACACCCTCCTGGAGAAATTCTTCACGACAGTAGAAATAGAAGTGTGAAGGGTAGATTAAGAAAGGGACAGTGGATTAAAACGTTAACACAACTTGGTTTTAAATATAAGTAGGTAAGCTTGCTATAACTTGATAAAAATGTATAAGTAATGTAAAAGTACCCTAGGCCCATATCCGTATTTGTGTTATCAAATTTAGAGGTAAGAGAAAATTAATAAATTCTGAAATGAGGTTTCCCTTGAATTAAAATTAATTTGTTTAATTTTCTGGATCTAACAAGAATTTTCACTTTCAGGGTGTCGTTGGTCTAACCGTTGGATAAATAAGTAGAAGTAACTTTTCTTTTCTTTAAAGATTATGCCCTCAGATTAGAGCTTAGTCCTGAATGGAGTTTTGGAAAATAAGACTGCGATGGTCAGTCTTTCTGAACTGTTATGGTGGTTTAAAATGAAAGACTAGCTTTCATATGTTTTCTGGCCATTATACTATCCTATAGAATTTTACTCAATTTAAATTGTGTAGCATATGAGGAAGTGGGTGAAATTCTGGCTATTGAGTAACACTGTACAACAGGGGGTTACAAGCTTTTTTATTACCTGAAGAGTACTTAATTTATGTCAGTAATCTTTATCAGCAGGATAAGTGGATCTGGGAGTATAATTCACGCTAAAGACATCCTGGGCATCGCACAGAAGATTCTGGTGGAGTGTTAATGTAATCTGTGGTTATAAGAACACGTAGTTCTGTACTGGACAGTGTTTGGTCTATTTAGAGAATAAGTACACAGTGATCTTAATCAGCAGGATAAGTTCATCAGGGGATCTAATTCAACGAGAGTAGAATCTTGGTAAAGCGGAGAGGTTACCGTGGTGGATGGGGGGGCAGGTTAAAGGCTTGAAAGAACAGTGAGTTCTTTCCTGGAGTGACTGGTGTCTGTTATAAGACTAAGTAGGACAGAGTGACATGTATCTTGGAAGCGTATGTTCAAATCCCTTCCCTTCTATCAATATCCCCCTTACTACTAATGCTAAAAATACTAAAAGCTATTTCCATGAAACAAATATATCTGTCTCTATCTAATATTTACATCCCTATTAATCTGTGTCGTTCAGACAAGGGTTAAGATATTTTTTAAACTTGTTTACAAAATGTTCATCAATCAAAAATCTTCAAAAGGATGTGCCATATGACCTATCTTACTATTTGAAATTTTAGAGATTCGAACCTGTGCCCCTCGTTGTTTGACACTCTGTATTTTCAATCTGAACAATTATTTTTTGTGGACAGTTTATTTCATCACTCTATTAATAAGAATTCAACCACACGAGATTGCGGGAAGTTGTCTGATACACCCTCTATATTAAATATTACAGTGAAAATAGCTGTGTTTTTATTAAGTAAGCTGTTATTATTTTGATGTATATTATGTTACCTGGTCATTTTCTCATTCTCAAGGAGGAGTATTACACTCATTAAGATTATAAATTAAAAATATTTGATTGTGAATTTTGTCGACATTTTCAATTTAAATTTTATATTGTGGGGCAAAGACTATGCTATATAACTTTGTAAATAAATTCACGTAACGAAAATTCTACATAATGTGACATCTCTCCATTGCGTACCTATCCATCTTTTGTACATTTTTAATTAATCTAAATAACGTAGTACATTTTAAGAGTTATGAATATGTGTTTACATTTATTATAACTGATATTATTATACGTGATACAATAATAAATTAAAATTTTCGTATATCACTGAGATAAGGTAACCATCGTGCCTTAAACACAATAATTTATATAACTAATATGCATGAATTATCAAGGTGATCAAACGGAATGGGGCTCTTCATCCCCAATAAATGGTTCCTTTATTTATTCTACACTACAATATGGGTATCAAAAATGTTTAACTTTAGCTTTTATTATTTTTATTCTTTATTAGTGAGTAAATAAAGAAAGAAAATTATGGTTGCCAGTAAAGTCGGTTTGACGGGCGAAGATTTTACGTGACAACGTCTTTTTCTCGGTAGAATATTTATTGATATGAATATTATTAAATTGCACAATAGGAACAAGGAATTGAATGAAAATAAGAATTGCACAAATTTTAACTATAGAAATATATTTTGTTTACTAAAACATTGTACATAATTTGAAATTAATTAAAATTTGTTATTGTAAATGGTAAAGTTGAATAAAACATTTACTAAAATTGGAATTTGAAATTCTTGCTAAACACAGTTAAATTCTAACTCCGCGCGTGGTGATTGGTCGGTTTAGTTCGTTTGTTTGGTCGCACTGTTATGACACGTTAGAGGTTATAATTTGTTATTTTAAATGTTTGACTAGCAATACGCGCTGTTTCTTCTCAATCGACTGAATTACGATTGATTGCAGAGTGATTTAAACTAATAATTTACTTAACACTATCAACATTTGTCAATAGTATGACATAACCTACAAACTCAGTTTCTCAACTTTTGTGTCAATCTAACAATTAATCAATCAATCATAGTTTACGATAACGAAATATCAGTGTACAATTATTTACCTTTATTGTTGTAGTTGTTGTAAATGACGAATCTAAGCACTCCACATTTTCACGAATAAACATAGTTATCTGCTTTATCCCGTGCGGCGGACCCACAGTTATCTGCTTTATCCCGTGCGGATCCCGTGTGGCGGACCCACTGGACGGGCATCGTAACGTTACCGGGCGTTACACTTTTTCATGAGTGACTCCGAGCCGCAACCTAATTTAAGACGTTGTCACGTCAAAATTAATGTAAACTGTAAAAAACCACCATTTTTGCCTAATGTACATAAGAAATACTGCATTGTTGAAGTTTTAATTATATTGAAATGTTTCGCAGTTCTAGTTTTATTAACCTGATTTTTTGTTTTTGCTTTATAAAACACTGAAATTCCTACTAGTTTTCTATAATTTTATTAGTTTAAATTGCTGATTTCAAGAAGATACATTTCATACAAAGTAGAGTAAGAGGATCATCATTAATTTACTAAAAGAACAAGTCATTCATAAAACATTAGACGAAAGACACATTGAGCTTTCAAGACGTTATTGGGAACGAACTGAATCCTCTCAGCAAACCATTGAGTGGACACTGCAGTATGTTGCTCGCTTTATTACTAGATCAATAGCGTAATATAGTCATTACAATCACTTCACCTGCAGACTGTTAGAGCTTAAATTGTCTGAAGTTAAAAGAGGGTTACCATTAAAGCTGATGTACTAAAATATAGATAATACATAACATCTACAAGTAGTTTCGTTAACTAAGGACTGTACTATGTATATTATCTGTCCTGTTTTACTTTTCTATAATGCTATATCTGTTATAGAGGCCGTCCTATAGCAAGCGTACTTATTTTAAACTAAGTTGTCAATCTTGTCCTTATTCCCGTTTTACTGGCTCTCTCTCTCTCTCATTTTCCAATTCACCTTACCCTTAGTGCAGCGTGTGGTCTGAGTCACAGACTTGACTCCTGGAATCCAGAATTCCAGACGCTGTTCTAAGAGGAAAGTGAACTTGTATCTAATGTGTAAACGATAAAATGAGTTAATTTTTTTGCCGAATGTTTTTTGTCTCTTCACACGAACACGACTCCAGACTTAACGCGTCAAGACTGCAAGAACGTCAGACTCCAAACGTTGCACCAGCATGAAGATGAACGAGAACTAAACTCCACATTCACGTTCAATAAACCCTTCCTACCATAGCTACATTTCTATTCCTACTGTCATTGTGGATGAGTTCCTCTGGAGGGTGTAGATTTCTCAGAGTTGCGGGGATGTGCCTAGAATGCGGATTTACAATCAACTGCGTCTGCTCTAAAATTACTTCAGGAATGTATAACCTAATTAATTTAGGAAAAATCATTTACTGTGTTAAAGTGGACTGAACGTGTCTTACACATTAACTGGTACCCAATATGATATAACATAACCAAACCAACCATTGGTATTCCCAGGAAATCCTATTGGATTTCGGTCAGACAAACAAAATGTAATAAATGCTATGTTAAGCATGGTTTTTATGTTTGTCGGTTCTTGTATTATCTTGTTCTATAATTAGGTGTCGTAAGTTCTCAAAATAACTAGTGGGTAAATTTTATTTGTAATAACTTACAATAATGCAACTTAAGCTGTGGGTAAAAAACTTTAATTACCTTATTTTCTACCAAATATGAAAAAGCCCCTTAGTTTGCGCCATTTTTCTTCTTTTTGCAATACCTTTAAATTTAGGTTTCACTTGCTAAGGGTTTCTAATTCAAAATTTTGACTTGCCCTCAAAATAACAAATTTGGGGGACGGGGAGAAGTAAAAACATTTGTCTGTATCAAATTATATCAAATATCTAACTCCTCATTTCGTTACTTTTCGTTAACACATTTCCCAAAGTATATATCTATTTATAACACAATTAAATAGAGTGGGTCTATGATTGCTTATTGTTGTTATATTAAATATAACTGAATTCATTTCAACAATCTCAAGATAGTTAATCCGGTTCAAATTTATAGCATTTTAAGTACAACAGAAATAACTTGAATTTTTCTGGAAAGAAAATGATTCAGGAACACGATCCGTGTAACTTGTAGACGAAAAAGCGATAAACAAACAACAAGGCATCGCAGTGACGAGACTGGTTGTTTGTGGTTACGAAACATCGTCACAGGTCACATCAATGTGGCCACGTAACCGAGTTCTTCAACTGTCCAGAGTTTACTGTCGGTAAAAACTAAAGCGCAGTGCAGTGACGAGGCGGATTGTTTATGGTAATGGAACATCGTCACAGGCGACATCAATGTGGCCACGTAACAAAGTTCTTCAACTGTTCAGAGGTTACTGTCGGTAAAAACTACAGCGCAGTGCAGTGACGAGGCGGATTGTTTATGGTAATGAAAATCGTCACAGGCGACATCAATGTGGTCACCTAATTGATATCTACAACTGTTCAGAGTTTACTGTCGATAGAAACTACAGCGCAGCGCAGTGACGAGATGAATTGTGTATGGTAATGGAACAGCGTCACAGGCCACATCAATGTGGTCACCTAACAGAGGTCTACAAATGTTCAAAGTTTACTATCGATAGAAACTACAGCGCAGCGCAGTGACGAGATGAATTGTGTATGGTAATGGAACAGCGTCACAGGCCACATCAATGTGGTCACCTAACTGAGATCTACAGCTGTTCAAAGTTTACTATCGATACAAACTACAGCGCAGCGCAGTGACGAGGCGGGTTGTTTGTGGTCACGGAACATCGTCACAGGCGACATCAATGTGGTTACCTAGCTGAGATCTAAAACTACTCAGATTTTATTGTCGATAGAAACTACAGATCAGCTCAGCATCTTGGCGGAATATTTGTGGTAACAGACCGAATAAATGTGGTCGGCTAATTGAGATTTATGTCCAGTTGTTCCGGAGATTAACACTTAACAACACTAATTTAATTTATAAGATGAGTGATATTTAGCTCTGTGAGATCAACTTTATCATACCTGAACAGTAACTCAATAACACTTTATCTACACTAAATTGCAGTTTCAAAGCTTTGCTTTAATTAATGAATTCCTTAATTAACTGCACAGAGGTTCCCACATTCGAAATTTTATTTTGTTAAACTAGGGTGTAATGTACAACGGTACTAAATTTAAACAATACCTCAATAAGTTCACTTGCAATGGATTAAGTTACCGATGAGTATTCCTCTTCATCATCAAACACGTACTCCGGCTTAATTATAATACGACACGTATTCACCAAAATTAGGCAAAAAGTATATGGATAATTTTATGTACAAGTGATATTCACTATAAATGTTAGACACGAGAATCAGCTAACACTAAAGGTAAGAAAGACAACATTTATTAACATTAGACCCATATTTCTCTGTCATTCGGATGTCACTGACTGTTATCCCTCAGTGACCAGAGGGCGCTGACAATGTCAGCTTTAAACTGATAATCTGTCGGAGAACCAAATATTTAATTTCTTTCAATACTGGGAATAATTGATGGTGATTGTTTGTCATATTGTGGCATGGAAGTTTATGCTATACAACTTATGCTGTAATTGTTATAGAATTGATGCATAAAAGTGTGTTATACAAGTTATATTTTGAGGGATGGCTATACTGTGGTACATAAGTGTGTTCTACGGTTTATATTAGGACTGATAGTTATATTGTTGCATATACGTGGTTATAAAGTTTATATTGTAATTTTTAAGCATATTGTGGCATATAAGTGTCTTTTTGGGTTTATATTGTGATTGATAGTTACATTGTGGTAAATAATTGTACAATATAGTTTATATTATGATTGGTAGTTACAAAATGTTCTTAGAGATTTTTCATTCATCCTAAAACGCTACTGTATTCTGAGAGTACAAAACACTACTTCATTCTCGGCCAGTCCATTATACAGATTCACTCCGCACCACAACCCTTCTGTGTTAACTTATACTTTTGTACTTTTTACTGAACCTGTATTTTATTTTTGATAAGTGATTGTTATCATTGCCTGTTAATGTTTATTAGCTTAGCTTTATCGAAATCTATTACTCGTGGACTGGATAAATTTCACATCTCTGTGTATGCATATCCGCGCGAAATCTCTAAAACGAATGGAACTATAGACTTGAGATTCTACAAAAAGTAAATTTTCTATATGGGACAACATGAGTTCCATGATTCACATGTCACTACATGGGATTTGGGTCTTCGTTAGTGAATATTTTTACATCAGACTTCTTGGTAACCATGATGACAACGAGCAAATAGTGGAATAAATAAATTTGTAAAAAAACTCAGAAAAGTTATAAAAGAATTTAACATATGATATTTCAACACACGCTACCTAATTATCATAAAACATACACAAACGTTTTACGAAGACTTGGTGTGTATACTTTTGTTATTTAGTCTCTTATATGAAAGCCAAGTTAAAAAAAAAAACAAAAATGTAAATTTACCGTGTGGCAGGATAGCTAAAGAAATATTTCATCTGAATACTTGAGATTTTGCATGAAGCGTAATTTATACATAGGCAAGAATGAGGTCTATGATTGTAAATGTCCAAACTTGAAATTTTGCTAATCGTCATTGAATCCTGTACCTCAGCAGGCTCACACTTTCTATTTCCTTTGGGGAGAGATGTGAAAATTTCTTTTAATAAGATTAGCAGTGTGTCTATTTACGTGTATATAATGACATGAACGATAAAATTTGCATGAAAATTTTGCTTTGAATGTCAGCGAAGCCTGTTACACGACACATTGTGTGGCGAACTCCTGCTTTGGTATTATTATTCAGTTATAAGTTAGCGATTCATTCTACTTACAGGTTCTGATTCTATTTAGAAATAATTCCTTATCCGAAGGATTTTTTGTATTCATATTATGTGGTATTTTAAAATTTTATTTACGACAGTTCCAAATTAAACTTTTATAGATTTTTTGAAGTACTCAGGTAATTGATCTTTTTGTCCTATAATAGTGAATCAGAGTAGATAGTCAAATAATATTACAAAGAATAAATCATTAAAAAGAATAAATGATTCTTAGTTTTAAAACAATCCTCTGCATTTTAAGAATCTGTATTTTATACGCAGTTCCTAGTTAATATGAGATTTGTTTCTGATATATAACGCTAAAACGTTATTTAAGATAAAAACTTTATATAATGTAGAATTCATTATATAATTTCAGTAATTATTGCTAGTGACAAAATCCATACGTCTGCAGTTCGATCCTCGAGTTTATCGAACGCAAACACATATTATAAGCATAGTTGTAAATGAATTTTTAAGACAAAAGGATTGATAAAAACGAAACTTATAGTTTTTTATTAGCGTTGAGAGTTTTAAAAGGATAATAGTACTTAGGAGATTTTCCGAACAACTTGAAATAATTATAAAATACATAAATAATATGAAAAGAAGTAATTTATTTCATTTATCTTTCATCCATATACTTCAAAAATAGATTATTGTTATTATCAGTCGTCTTCTATAGGATGATTTCAGTACATCAACAGATATTATTACTTTAAATATATATTCTAGGAATAATACAAAATACTTATACTTAGGAAATGCATCTTAAAACTAGTAACTTTAAACGTAGAATTCATTTTTTATAACCGTAACATGATTACACTACCTTATCATACAGGATACAGTAGTTAACAAAGGTTGATATTAGTATGTAAACCACATGCATTTTTTATTAAACATTCTCAATTTCAATAATATATTTAATAATGCACTATTTCCGTATAACATTGTTTATTCACACACCTGCTATGATTGTTCACCTGCTGTAAACATTACTTGCGTTAAAACCTAAAAATTTTTATATTTATCAAGTTTCCCAGTGAGCTGACACGAGTCAGGTTACAGTTGTGAAGGCATTAACGTCTAATTGAGTTTGTTGTGTTGCCAGAAAAGATTACTTTTGTTAACAACCTAACACTTCTCAGGTACAGCGTTCCTCAGAGAGCTAACACGAGTCAGGCAGGTAGCTGTGAAGGTATTAACGTCTAATTGAGTTTGTTGTGTTGCCAGAAAAGATTACTTTTGTTAACAACCAACACTTCTCAGGTACAGCGTTCCTCAGAGAGCTAACACGAGTCAGGTTACAGCTGTGAAGGCATTAACGTCTAAATGAGTTTTTTGTGATGCCAGATACCATTTCTTTCGTAAACACCTAACACTGTTCAGGTATCAAGATTACCAGATAGTTAACACGAATCAGGTTACAGATGTGAATGCTCATAAATGAATACTGCTATAGCTCCTTTCATCCTCAGAATGTTCTGCGGATAATCAGGCTATGTACAGACCCTTCATTAAATACAACGTTGTCTTTGTATAAATGACGCACCTATCTCTATTCGCTCTTTAGGTATGTATAGAAAAACAGATATGCATGTAGTCAGAGAGAGAGGTACATACAGCAAAACAATTTTGCAAGAACCCTCAGTGCATGCATTAACGTTTAACTTAGTTTGTTTTTTATGCCAGTCGACATTACTGGCGTTAGCATCTGAACATTTTTATGTGTAAAGTTCTCCAGAGAGTTCACACGGATGTTACATGTTTTGATGTGGAAAGAAAATGTAGTCAATTTTTTACATTGTTTTAAAAGATATTGGAATATAAGTGGTGGTGTTTATAACACTTCTACAACATTCGTTTATTTTTAAATTTTTTTGAAGTCTCAAATATGATATTTCAATTAATCGTATTTTGTAAAACTTTATTATTAAAATTAAAATTTTATTAATCATTTATATTAGACCTATAAACAATTTAATAGAGCCTAAAATGTATATGGTTTCTATGGATTTAATTGCGTTATTAAATTATACAACATTAAAAATTTTACCCTCAGTAAAGATTTAAACTGTTTCCTAATCATTTAGTTATATACCTCATTTATTCATGTAGATAAATGTATTAAAAATTTAATACTAGTCAGTAAAGTTTATTTTATTAATGTACCGAAACTGTTATTGATGAATAAACAAATTACAAATTTCGAACTACAATTTACAGAATGTACTGCATGTTTGGATAAAATCTTGGTTTCACAGTGTTCCAGATACTAACTCACTGCTGGTATAAGTCAAAGTTCATACAATATTTATCGATGGTGAGTAACAAATTTTAATATTTCGTAATTTTTAAAATTTTTTTCTTTTAAGGTTTCGACATGTTGTGTTACCATAGAAGTCCTGATGTAAGTATGTGAGATCAAAGTTATGTTGGACTTCTGTAAAGTGATTTCATGGTGTTCATGTTGAACTCATAAAAAGTGACGTAATAATGTTTCAAGGAATTCTATGTTCATCTCATTTTTCTACAGTAGGGTATATACTTTTTTAAATAAAGTTATTTAAAAGTGAGTTATTGAAATGACATTTTGTGGACACTACTTTAATATTCGTCTGTAACTACATATAATTTAAATAGCACTCCTAGCGACAATTTCAAATAAGCTCTTGAAAGATGTAATTTTAACTCATTCTCCAGGGAAAGATAAAGGAATAAACGGACCTTCTCCAAAAATACACACAGGGGTCGTAACTGACTTCAACTTCTGAGTTCTATTGGCCAGGGCAAGGATCAAAACACACCGGGCTAGATTGAAGCATTTTTTGACCCACAGCTGGTCCAGAATTGCCTGAATTCCCCAATTCGATTTCTAAAAATTGTTACCGAAGATTTGACTTTGTTGGGCATTACTGTTTCTTTTACTTATTACCAAATCAATATTAATTAATATAGTCTATGACACATTCATATGCAACACTGTTATAAGAATGTTGTTAACATTTTATGCTTGTCTATTTCCTCTTAGTAAAAAATAATAATACTAATAATAAATATTTGAGGATCAAACGCATTAAGTCATAGCTACGCCCAAAAGTTGATTCAAAATAATATATGAAGAAATATAATCTTCAACTTTAGGACAAATTTATTTAAAGAACACACAAAAATTCCGTGATTGATTTCAGGTATTAAGTTTCCTAACTAATAACTACCCGAAGTATAAGTGAGTTAAATTTAGTAATGACTTAACTACAGATTGTACTTGAATGGGTAAACGTCAGTTCTAACCTAAGTACTACTTGTACATAGGTGGGTTGTAGGGACCAACCAAAGTACTGATTGTACATAATTGTGTTAACGTTAGTACTACTAAGCACTCCCTGAAAAATAATTTTCCTAAATTAGCACTAACATAGGTACTCATTAAATATACTTTTCCTATATTAATTGAACACGAGTATTCATTGTATATAGGGAATTACAACATAAATTAAACGGCCTTATTTGTATTTTATTAAGAATATTTCAAAAGAACTCCAATACAGTAATGATAATTCAAGGTTATAATATCGCTGATTTGGTCACTGATAGTTAAATAATTGTTTATCTTGTTTTATAGACATTCTAATACTGATAAGATGAATATTAAATGAATATTAAATCGGAGTATAATTAATTCAGTGATATTCTAACAGAGGCGGGCTGGTATATCCCGACACGGCCACTTCGTTTTTGATGATATATCTTTACTTTGTTTGATCTGATTTACAAATTAATACAAACTGAATACTTCATCGAGCCATAAATATTATTATTGCTTCTTGATACTTGACATGACAAAGCCAGCGACATGGATGTCAGTCAACTGTTTCTTAATCAACCACATTGTTTCTATTTCAAAGGTTTATGTTTTGGGATGGTTTCCGATGTCGATTATTACATTTATACATAGTTTTTACTAATATGTCATTTTTATGATCTCTGGTTTGTTTTCCTTTTGTGGGCCCGTTGCAATAGTTTAGTATAAAACCCTGTTTTGATTGGAATTATTCATATTTTTACTTAATTAGCTTTAGAATAAATAATAATTTCAATTAGTTTTACGTCTCTGTGATTACAATGTTTCATTACTTCTCTTTGGTATAATTTTGCCTTTTTTACATTTCCTGCAACTTTTGACAGTCTGTATGGTATTTTTTAAGACTATAATATGCTCTTTAAAGTGAGATTTAAATATTCAAAATTATTTAATTTATGTAAAAATGATTCAACCTAATAGTTTTTCTGCGATTATCTTAAAAATATGGATAGAATAATTACGGTTACGAAAACATTTTTGCATTATCTGAATATATTAAAAATGAATGTCATAAACTTTTAAATTTAAATATTTCATAAACCAATAATTGTATTAAGAATTAGATAAGTTAGATAATTTATAGAATTTTATCAAAAAACTGATGACATTAAAATCAAATCATGAATAATTGAGTTATTGAAGTTATTGAGTTATTTAATGTGACAACATACAGCCCGTATTGAGGTACTCAGCGAATAGCCAACAACACAGAAATGTATGCTCTCTTCCTGTCCGAGGAACTAACTGGTTTCAACACGTCAGAGCCCCAGCTCTTGAGTCCATGTAATCCAAGTTAACCTGAATTACACTTACCGAAACAGATAGATTGGGTTATCAGGACCAACAATGTGACCACTATTCTCTGGACTACCCCGTAATGGACTTAATGAAACCAAAAGTTTACAGCTCATCTGTCAACTTTCTATCTATCTGTCCGTCAGTGTGCAATCAATTTTTCATGTTTTACCCTGTGATATTCCGTTGGATTAGTTTATTTATTTTTGTATTACTGTTTCACTATAACAAATGAAGCTGAAATGAAAACTTAAATTTGAACTGGTGGCTACATTATCTATTTCACCGAACATTGACTTTATGACATCAATAAACTTCTTCATTAATTGGGGGCTCTTATTCAAGTCATAGCTACAAAACGGAAAACACCTTAGAATTTTCTTGAAACTTCGTAAACGTTCAAATGCAACGTTAACTAGAAATTTTACGATATCTATTATAAATAATGTCATATTTTAATGTGGGTTCCATACATTTTTATGAACATATTATCTGACTTAAAAGATAAAACTTAAAATCAATAACAGGCTTTTCACAACTGTATAGACTATTGTACTATACTGTAATTACACAATCGTTACACTTTAGATTCACTCCTACGTTGGTTTGGCCTGGAGAAGTAATATCTTATATTTTAAATTATCATGAGTATTTATAAACACCTCCAGAATCCAAGTGACGATATTACAGTACAGTAGATTTAATGGTTCTGCCTCATCGCAAGGGCTAAAGGGGTTTAGATCAATCCTTTGAGAACTAAGGGTTGATCCGTCGTCTTTAACATTTTCACTCAAGGACTGCTGGGCGTCTAAACTTTCAATGAATGCGGAGACCGTGACTTTACTTTTTAATCGCGTATTACGTAATTATACATCTAATATGTCATTAGTAACATTTATCTCCAAAAGAACATGCACGCTGTATTTGATCACATTGTTAACATAGCAACACATAGAGAGTTGCACTGTTTGTGTTCTTTTGTTTGTCAAGACCGAGAATATCCTTTAGTATAAGGTAATCAATATTTCTAAAAAAAAAAAACAACATAAACCAAGTTGCTACTCAATGGGATTTTTCCAAATTAGTATGCTGGGCTCAGTAAGTCGGTACATACAAGTGTACTTCGTACATTATTATTTAAAAGGAGAGGTTTCGCAATACACTCCGTCATATTAACTAAATATTATAGTGTTCTGTGTCAAATGATTCAAACCCAAAGTTAAACACGCTGTATTTAACTAATTAAAAGTTCCATACTAATGATCAAATGTT
This sequence comes from Homalodisca vitripennis, assembly GCF_021130785.1. Lineage (NCBI taxonomy): Eukaryota > Metazoa > Arthropoda > Insecta > Hemiptera > Cicadellidae > Homalodisca > Homalodisca vitripennis. The sequence continues at coordinate 79,529 of NW_025777277.1, forward strand.
AAAACTTGTTATATAATAAATAAAAGTGAATGGAAAAGCTCGTCATTATCAAATATGTTACAGTTTACAAATGATTGTAAATTTTCTCAATAAAATTGATGTAATGGTTTGTGGGCCGGTTAATATGTCGATCGTGTGCTTATTACCATAAATCATTGCAGATACCGCTACGAGCCTAATCTACATGTGATGTAACATAAACATCAATAAATAGGAGGTGTACTAGGACAGTGGGTATCGTGACCACAGGGGTCAGAATAACCGTTATGCTAATTCAAGTTTTACAGGAAATATGTAAATTCCTAGCGAAATAAATACTACGATTTCAAAAACCAGTTCATGTATAAAGTGCGTTTTTCTCATTATTATTAATGAGAAGCAACAGTTCAAACCAAACCATGATTATGCGATGAGGATTTGTGCATCGTTTATCAAAGTAGATAATTATCATAACAAAACAATCTTTTTTGTAAGGCCTATCCTTTCCTTTGCAAACAAAGCTTTGTTAGTTAATTATGGAAATTGGTCCACTGTATTTCTTTCCTTGAGATGAAAGCTTTGTCAGTACGAAACGTGGAAGAGTTCCGGCTTAGTACACTCAACCATCGCAACAAATTAAATGAGTAAAAAAGTGCCGAACGTGAAAAAATACGTTTGTAAGCCCAACTTACTTATTATTTTTTTAACTATATAATATGTTAATTTCCTGCATGCCGGTCGTTGATGCTGAGCTTACTGGTCTCAATCAATTAGTAGAGCACTCACTGTGACTTTCATCACTCTAGTGTACTCGCAATATTACTCCAATTATATTAATTTTCTTTGATAATTCTATCAAGAATTATCGCAATCGTAGTCTATTTATATCCGTATTAGCACATTATAATGCAGATGGTGAATTTTACAATGCTTCAGGATTATATAAACTCTATTCTTAGCGTCGAGAATAAATCAAACAACTAACGGAGGTTATTTTTTTAAATATTATTATAATATGTAACGAAGAAATAAAGTTTATATTTTAGTTACGCCCTTACTCTGTGAATACAGTACCTGAGATCTAGTAACAACTGTTACGTAGTCAAATACCAAATTTAGGCCAATAGTCGGTTAATCGCAGGTGTGGTTATTGTAAATGGAGGTTTTGCTAATTCGAACATATTCAGTAAAGTTAGAATATAAGACGCATATAAGACTTCTTATATACCATTAAATGTAAAAAATACACAGAAAACTGAAACAATAATTAGATAACTAAGAGAGAGGGGGAGAATATCGTTAAACAAACTTAATTTCTCTGTATTTGTATTTTACATTGCAGTATTCAGAATATTAATATTTGAAACTGATCACACATATGAACCTTTAATTTTTCTAAAAACGCTTGGTTATATATAATTGTAATCTTATTTTTGGAACTATAAAAACTAAATACATACCAAAATTAACATAATACCAATAACACAGTTTTATTTTAAAATTGGCTAATAATGAATTGTTTATTCAAACAATATAAAACGTTGCATGTATTAACAAAAAAATAGATATTGCATTGTATACGTTAGACCTCAATCACGATCGTCGGTAATTTTCCTTTGGCAGGACCGTTGACAGTTACAAACTTTTAGTATAAAAAATTTATACAGTAAGCTACGGTGGATACCAGTTTATTTATTTTAGCTGAGAAGAATTTCTCCATCCTAACATGGAGATTTAGACATGTACTAAAGAGTATGGTAGTAGGACATATATTATTTATCTGTCCAATGATGTATTCTAAAACCTGGTGAATAAAATTCGCCATCAATTAATGCAACACCATCCATAATTCCATTCATAATTATATCTATTTAGAATATTTAACATATTTTGTAGGGTACAAATTGTAATAAAGTATAATAAATGTTGAAAATAATAAAAGGAAGAATAGCCATAAAAATTATAAAAATATATTTGACAATTGAAGAATTTAACCGGTTTATTTGCTCCAATAGGCATATACTTAAATCAAGTAATACAGAAGGCCATAATTGTGTTCACTAACTATAGCAGTAACACCTGTGTCGTACTTTACTGCAGCAGGGGACTACTCTCATCCATATTCAGCGATTGACGTGATCTGATATTCATTATCTTTTTTACGTAACAACTGGTGGACTATATTCATGAAAAACCCCACTGAACTACAGAGTATTAGTGTATATATTGTGCACACAAACTACTGTGGTGACACCTGCGCCGTACTTTACTGCAGCAGGGGACTACTCTCCATATTCAGCGATTGACGTGATCTGATATTCATTATCTTTTTTACGTAACAACTGGTGGACTATATTCATGAAAACCCCACTGAACTACAGAGTATTAGTGTATATATTGTGCACACAAACTACTGTGGTGACACCTGTGTCTTACTTTACTGCAGCAGGGAACCACTCTCATCTATATTCAGCGGCTGACGTGATCTGATATTTATTTGCCTTTTTTGTGTAACAGTTAGTGTACCGTATTCATAAAAAACCCCCATTAACCGATAGAGTTTATTTTGTGTGGTCTAAAACTGCTGTAATGACACCTGGTTGTCATAATTTATCGCTACAGGGAACTGTTCTTCCATAATCAGCAGCTGATTTGATCAAATATTTACTCCCCCATTTTACATAACAACTAGTGCAATTTGTGAAGAATAATCTATCTTACATATAATGCTGTAGTGTAAAACACCTGTAGAGACAGAGAAATATTTTCCAGTGCTCAGTATTATTTAAAGTTTTAATGAGGACAAACGGATAATTTTTTTGCTCTCAAGTAGTTAAGCAATGTCTGCTTCTGTTTGTTAGTGTCTTCGCTTGTCATTTCGGTACTGCCTATGTTTTTTTGATACGCTTTATATAGACTAGATTGAAAATGATTTTATTATTTTAAATAATTTTCATAAATTTTCTTTTTGTTTCAAAATAACCTTCCTTTAAATGTCCTTTTGAAAGGTTTTAAGTGGGTTAATCTGAATTTTACTCTGTCAAAATATATTATTTCACTTTGTTAATGTTAATTGTTTGTAGTTTAATTTATATATATATATATATATATATATATATATATATATATATGTTTGTAAATTTAAAGTTAATGTACGTAAGTCTGTACGGTTTGATCTACTATACAACAGTACTTTGAGTTTATTTAATTTTTTAGTTATTGATTATAATTCTAATTTAATAGTAATGAAGGCATATTTGGTTTTATTTGATTACAAATAGAAAATCAGCATAGTTTAAATATTTACTATCAAAATGTGCGTGGCATGAGAACGAAAACTTTTGAGTTTTATGAATCTATACTAGGTGAGGATTTTGACTTAATAGCATTAACTGAAACATGGCTCGAACCCGGTATAAGTAGTTCTGAAATCTTTGATGCAAGATATGAAGTTTTTCGTAAGGATAGGGATCAGATGGTGACAGGTAAAGAGCGGGGAGGAGGAGTATTGTTGGCAGTGCACCGGCGCGTCTCAGCTGTGTTGATGACTCATCCACTGATAGCGGACGACCTTGACTTGCTCTTGGTTCGGCTGACACTGCCGCCGCCGCAAGGCACGGTTCTTGTGAGCCTACTGTATATTCCTCCGGGTCGCTCAGCTCATCTTTACACTAACTATTGTAATTCATATGATAATTTGAATATTAAATATGATGGTTTCATAATTCTGGGTGATTTTAATATTCCTAGAATAAACGGTACAAATTTTGACTTCTCTGTTGCTAGATCCTCAGCCGGAGTAATTAATACACTCCTGTGTGAATATAATTTGAATTCCTTTAATAACATACGTAATTGTGATAATTTTACATTAGATTTAGTTTTAAGTAACTTAAAGGATGTTAAAGTTGAACAAAGTGAGTCTCCCCTGTTGGCACCAGATACTTATCACCCTCCACTATCTATATCTTTTATGAGTGATTGTAGCCAATTTAAATTTACAAATGTTTGTCTGCCAAAGCAATATTATGTTTTTAAAGATGCGAATTTTTTTGACTTGTATTGTAGACTGAGAGACATTAATTGGTTTGAAATGTATAGTCTTACTTGTGTGGATGACTGTTTAGATTTTTTCTATAAAGTTTTCTTTTCTTGTGTCGATAGTACTGTACCCCAGAAAAGCTTTGTAGTAAAAAGTAAATATCCAGTTTGGTTTACGTCTGAAATTAAACATGACTTAAAAATGAAAAATAAATTATCCAAAAAGAGAAAGTACTCAAAGTATCATGACGAATTATTTAAGCAATTAAGGAAACGTATTAAATAAAATATTAGACTTGCCCATATAAATTATATACGACGTTGAAAATAGCATTAAAACTAATGTTAAACATTTTTGGAATTATTTTAAGACAATAAATAGCAGAAGTGGCTTTGATATTGGTACACTTAAGAGTATGACTTGTGAGGGTAATACTATCAGTAATAAGGAAATTCCAAATGCATTTGCAGGTTATTTTTCTTCTGTGTATGATAGTTCTCCTTCCAAATACCAGTTAAGTTGTGAGTCTTCATCTGTGGATAACTTTCAAATATCACCTTTTACTCCATCAGAAGTACGTATTGCAATAAAAGAAATTAAATCAAAAAAGTCATCGGGACCTGACGGTATACCAGCGTATGTTGTAAAGGGTTGTGGTGAAGTATTAACTGAACCTTTATGTTTTTTGTTTAATTTATCGCTTTCGTCCTGTGTATTTCCGCACAGATGGAAGGAAGCAAAGGTGACTCCTATTTTTAAATCTGGCGATAAAGATAAAATAGAAAATTATAGGCCTATCTCTTTATTAAATTCATTTGCTAAGGTCTATGAACTACTTTTATTTAAACAAATTTTCAATGCGATTAGGAGTAAAATTCGCCCTGAGCAACATGGTTTTCTTCCTAAACGGTCTTCCGCGACTAATCTAATGGAATTTTCTTTTAATATTTCTTCTGAACTCGATGTTGGGGGTAGGCTGGATGTAATATATACAGATTTTTCTAAGGCATTTGACAAAGTTAACCATGATATTCTGTTAAATAAATTATTAAATTTGGGGTTCTCAATGAGGGCTTGCAGTTTGATGGCTTCATATCTAAAAAATCGACCTCAGTATGTCTCAATTTCTGGTACTAGATCTTCAATATTTCACAGTTCCTCGGGTGTGCCCCAGGGCTCAAATTTGGGGCCTCTACTTTTCTTAATTTTTATTAATGATCTACCAGACTGCTTCTCTGACTGCAAGTGTTTGTTGTTTGCTGATGATTTAAAAATATTCAAACCAATAAACAGTACATTAAATACACAACTGTTACAAATCTCAATTGATCAACTTAGTTCCTGGTGTTTATTTAATAAATTATATCTCAATGTCCAGAAATGTTTTGCTATGTCATACTCTCGGAGAAATGTTTCTATCAATAATTTATATCATATTGGAAGTACTCCGTTAAAGTCAGTCAATACAATAAAGGACTTGGGCATAATCTTTGATTCCACTCTTACTTTTAATGATCACGTATATAGCTTGATAGCTGAATCTTATAAGCTGTTAGGGTTTGTTAAAAGAAATACTAGGTCTTTCCAAGATACAGAAGCCATAATAAGGTTGTACCAAACTTTAATCAGAAGCAAATTGGAATACTGTGCGGTAGTGTGGGATTCAATAACCAAGTCTGATTGTGATAAAATAGAAATTCTCCAGAACAAATTTCTAAGGTATTTATATTTCAAAAGATTTTCTCGTTCATGTCCCTTTGATTCTCCTACTTCCGATTTGAGAAACATTTTTGCTGCCCCTAAACTGTCTCAGAGAAGAAAACTTTCATTAGCATCCTTAACACCCAAGTTTTAAATGGTTCTATCGATAGCAGGTTTTTATTAGAGAACATTCATTTATATGTACCTGGACGAAGTGTAAGAACATTTAATTTGTTTTCCTTACCAAGGTGTAAAACACTGTCACATTTTAACTTTCCTTTATACAAAATATTGAGATTATTAAATTGTTATGCTTCCGATCTAGATGTTTTTAATGATAAGTTAAGTGTATTTTTAATGAAATGTAGCAACCTTTTTGATTTAGATTAGTTATATTGATATTCCTGTTTAGTTTAACTAATTGAGTTTAGAGTTATTCTTAGAATTAGTTTAAGTTTAGATAAAAATATGCTTTTGGTTATTTTTTAACGTGACTGTCAGAATATTATTTTCATTATAACTTGTACATTACTATTTATGTCTATATATTGTAACTTAGTTAAGATAGCTGTTTTGGAACATGTTTCTGTAGCTGTCATGTAAAATTGTTTGAATAAATAAATAAATAAATAAAATTCTTAGACCATTATAAACAGCACAACTTACATTTGATAATAGGTAATAGGCTTTGAGGGTAATAAGATATCAATGAGGCATTTGGAATAGTATACGAGTTTAATTTTTAAAGGTTATTCTATACGTATCAAATAATATAATAATATATATATAAAATCAGTGTCTATGACAAAGTCAAAATTCTTTATTTATTCAGCACTCTTTATAAATAAATGTTTACAAACTCTATAATGCAAACAAATTAAAGTATTACTGTTTTCTAGCAGTATTTAATATGGTTACAAATCGAGCAAAACTTCGAAGGTTTAATACGGGAAAGAAAGCGAACGAAGATTGAACCGAGTTAAATGCTCAATGTTCTCGAAATTACTTTAACAAACTTTAATCTTTGTTTTCAAATTCCATTCTAGCCATTGGATTGAAAGGGTGCCCGAGATAATGGAAGGATATTTTAGGAGAAGAATGAAAAACGTTTATCTCTTAGCTTGTTGGTTTTAAATATAAATCCCCTGCGATTACTTAAACCTTTCGCGGCTAAATTTGATCTCAGCAGAACTTATTTATGGTGAGCGAACCAAAATTATGGATTTGCTTTTACGAATTAGATTCTTCCCTAATTATGAGGATCATTTCGTACCAACAGAAACGAAGCAACTAAATATCTTATACGGTTAAGTAGCTACATACACATACTAATGATCATGTGTTATTTTTCGGAATATTTATTTATTTCTGGATTATTTACAGACAACGATTCAAAGAAAGATTTCAACTGTGAATATGGTAGTAGGGCGATTGCAAGCAAAATTATCGTGCTCCGATTAAACTATTAATATTTACAAGAAGTCTTATCGTAATCAAGTTTTAAAGTTACCGCGGGAAATCACAGGCGCAGTGTTTTCCAAAAGCGGGACCTCCGCCTTTCCGAAAAGGTTCGTCTTTTACACGTAAGTCTTACTTACAGCTTCATCATGATTGTTACTTTAATAATTGCTAAAGCTAGGTAGTTTATGGTTTTTATCATTCTCGTATGTAGTCATCTGTACCTCTTCCAAATTGTATGTATAAATATACATTATCTTAGTTTTTAATTTCGAAATTTTATCGTAGTATTTTTTTAATAAAACTTACTATTGTCCTTGAACACACAAAACATTTATAATTATTCACTTGCGCTCTTTATTTTCATTTTTCGGAGATTTTATAATTTAAATTCGTGATGTGAGCTATACCTACTAATGATGTTATTGTTACTTTAAGTTCTGTTACTGTTAGTATGTTATACATACATTTGAAAGATTTTTACTTGTTTAGGAGTAGCATTCACCATTACTATTATTCAGACAGATCTGCCTACCTACAACTTTCTCTTAATATATTTTCGAACTTAGGATCTGGATTTTCTAGTGGTCAGATATATGCCTACAATAGTTACTGAGAGGTTCAAGTCTAATCTTAGCCTGTTTTTTTAACTTTATATTGGCCATATGTTTTTGATAAATATGTTAGTTTATAATTAATTAACTGTATGGTGCTTGATTTTTTTATGTAACTTCGATGTATAACTCCTGGTTTCTCCAGTTCCTTTTAAAGAAGTTTCATGATTTCCATAATATGGATTATAGTGCACAGGAATGGTACGACGATGAGAACCAAAAAAAAGTATCTCGGAGATTTGATTTATTTACCTTGTTTATGAATCTTGGGTAGTTTTTAAGTCATAGGGTTAGTAAATTACACTAAAGAATTTTTATTTAACAACTAAATAATATGTGTATACTTGAACTCAAATTTAATTGTGTATTGTTAACGTTAAGAATAAGATGGAACAGTTTGTGTTTAATACAATGTTATTGATCCCATTACGCGTTGAGCTTTAGTTATTTCTCATCCGTTTCTCTTATGTTCACATCAAAATCCTATGTTAGGAAGTGTAAGCACAAGTTGTGTGTAATGTTACTAATCTGGAATTACATTGGTATATGTACAATTTTACTGTTTTGTACAAGTTTCCTATATCTGCAAAACCAGATTCTGCCACTGGAAAAAATTATTATTAGGTAATTATAAACATTCTATGCTATAAATAAATATAAATATAGTTACATGTTTACTTTGATAAAATTGTATCAGTACACTCACCAACCGATCAATGTTTTATGCACTATTAAGCACATACGTTTAAAATTTATTATCGACGATGAAATAATAACAGGATTTTAGACACTTCTCATCGTTGTGTTATCGTTAGTAGATTTTTGCTTGCTTAACCTTCTGTAGTGGGTTTTTTAACGCCTAAAAAATACCGTACATTAAAAAATTGGAAACGCAGTATCTAATTTTATGCACATATAACTTGTCCATAAAAATATGTCCATAAACCAGAATGAAGCTTAAACATTTAAAATAATAATAAGCGGAATCGCCCCCAAGCAGAGTTAGTGTTAGGCAAGTTAAAGAGCATTTAATAGCAACGATGAACTCTAAAATCTAGAGGTTGTGAAAAAGAAATGAACAGTCGCCAAACACAGTTGATACATCGGCAATTAGTCCGATTGGTCAAGTCAATCCTGTTTGCGTTGCCAGAGTACACAGCTGCTGTCTGAGAGCCAATTACCAGCAATAATTGTTATCCAGCGTTTAATTCATAAACAATATTTCATGAAAAGGTTTTTAATTTTTTCCAAAAGTACAGAAACATTTAAAATTGAGCAATCAGTAAATATGGAATTGTAAGATATTGTAAGCTTATACGTGACCTGTAACTCTCAGGACAAAGGTATATAACATTATTACTTAAGTCCTGACAAACACTTTTCCCCATATGCGAAAGGCTCTTTGGTGCTTAGTTTTCCATCTGTCTGTCTATCATAGTTTTTCTAACCAATTATAACTTAAAACCTAATAAAAAGATTTAAAAAAATTTGGATCGAATATTTGTGTTGACAAATCCAGTTACTATAATAAACATTATGACATATCTGAATATTTTCAAATCGATGGCCATAAAGATTGTAATTTTTAATATTTCCCAAACCACAAATTTTGTTAAGAATTAGAAAAATAACATTATTTATTGAATAAAAAAATAGAATGCCAGGACAATAATTGAAATCAAATAACAAATAATTGTGTTATTGCAGATTTAGCTATAATAGCAAACACATAAATGTAAGGTTTAAATTCACTGCAACGTTGGTTTTGGGCCATTGAATTAATGTGCAATAATTTAGATTATCAGGAATATTCATATCAACCTTGAAACGTGACGATGTTACTGTACAATAAATTTAATGCTTCTGCCTTATCGCATATTAAATAGTGTTATTGTTTTCTGTAAAAGTAAAAGTTCTGTAAGTGATCCAAAGTAAAAGTTCAACATGTTGTATCTAACTAGTTTCAAAACTCTGTAGTGATTATACAATTTAAAAACTTATACCCATTGTTACATAATGAACAAAGGTAAATAAATAACCTCGTCTTTACCAAATATCTTTGAGTTTATAAATGATTGTATATTTTATCGATACAATTTATGTAAAGGTTTATAGGCTGGTTGCGAAACCTTAAGTTGTGGATCGTGTAGCAGCTACTCATTACCATAAATCAGCGCAGATGGCGCTGCTAGCCTAATCTACATGTGATGTAACATATCCATCAATAAACAGGAGGTGGAGTAGGGCATGGGGCATCGTGACCACCGGGGTCAGGATAGCCGTTAAGTCAATGCAAGTTATACCGGAAATAGGTTCATTCCTAGCAAAATATATACTACGATTTCAAAAACCTGTTCAAGTATACAGTGCTTTTTTCTCGTTATTATTAATGAGAATCAATAATTCTGCACTTGAGGGGAAAAATGATTATGTGAAGAGGACTTGCGCAACGTTTCTCAAAGTAGATAATTATCATAATCAAAACAATCCTGGCTTTTTGTAAAGCTTAACCGTTCCCTCAGAGAATAAGCTGTGTTTCTCAATTATGGAAAGTGGTCGACTGTATTTCTTCAATTGAGATAACACCTTTGTTAATAATAAACGTGGAAGGGTTATCGCTTATAACACACAACCATCACGACAAATTATATGAGTAAACAAATGCTGAAAGTGACAAAACCAAACTTACGTAATATGTTTTATCTATATGATATGTTACTGTCCTGCACGTCAGTCGTGGATACTAACAATGCTGGTGTATGCGAATAAAGACAGTCCTGGTGTGTGCGGATAAGACAGTCCTGGTGCCTGCGTGTATCGGCAGTCCTGATGGTTGAGGATAACACCAGTCCTGGTGTCTGCGGGTAAAGACAGTCCTGATGTCTGAGGATAACGACGATCTACGGATAATCACATCCTTGTTGTCTACGAATAACGAGAGTCCTAGTCGCTACGGATAGCGACCAATCAGACTGAGATTCATGCTTATACTTTTGGTGAAAGTAGCTTTAAGGAGTGTTCATTTGTTATACAGTAAGTGAATGTCAAATCTTTATACAATGAACTAAAGTGGGACACAGGTTTCGTTAGATTAGCTGAGAAGGATTTTTCTATCGCAACACTGAGCTTTAGATGTGTATTAGAGTGTATAGTAGTGGAACACGTAATATTTGACTGTACAACTATGTATTCAAAAACATGGTTAAGATTTGAACCCCAATTTATGTAAAACCAATTATGATTTTATTACAAATCTATACTATCAACGATAAGTAACATATTTCGAGAGTACATTGAAAATAAAGCTTAACATACGTAGAAATTATTAAAAAGAAGAACGTTAAAAATCATAAAAATATGTTTTTCAGATTCATTAATGTACCTATTTATTTGCATCAGTATATGTAATGACAGTGGAATAGAATGTAATAATAATGCACACAAACTACTGCTGTAACACCTGTGTAGTACTTTACTACAGCAGGGGACTACTCTCATTCACATTCAGCGGCTGATGTGATTTGATATGTATTTTCCATTATTTTATAATAACTAGTGTAATATATACATAAAATTCTGCGAAAGAGCATTAGTTTATATATTATACACAAAAACTATTGAAGTGACAACTGCGTCGTAAGTTACTGCAATAGGGAACTACTCTTATCCATATTCAGCAGTTGATATTATATTATACTTATTTTCGTTTTTTTCATAACAAATAGTGCACTTTATCTAGAACAATCTATCGTATTTATAATATTGTAGTATGAAACACCTGTACAGTAGAGAAACATTTCCTAGTGCTCAGTTTTATTGCTAGTTGTAATGAAGACAAACGGATACTTTGTTTTGCTCTCAGGTATCTAAGCAAAGTCTGCGTCGGTTTGTTAGTATCTTCGCTTGCCATACAATATCTACCGAAATGTTATAAGCTACAATCTTCAATATAGGTCTTGCACTAATATATTTCTACATAAAACATTTATCGATACCGATTAATAAAACGTTAATGACAAAGTATGTTTTATAGGTTACAAATTGTCATTTTACAAAACGAGTAAAACTTTTAATGTCTAAATTAGCTAATAAATGTGATTACAATTTATAAAATATGAACAATAACAATTTCAAACTGTATAATGCGTCATACGAATGACTAAATGATTAGGTAACTGCTAATATCAAGAATGGCCTAATCCTGGTTTCAAAATAATTGTTGAAATCCGAGTAAACTTTTTATAAAGAAAACAGTTCTACAAGTTTCCCAGAAACTTTCAAATTCCAGATAGTAAAGATGATTTTCATGAAATGTAATATGAAATAAACTGATAGCTGTAGGCACCTAATGTTCACCAAAGATGCTGAAACAGTTGGTTGAATTAAAATTGTACAAATACTTCAGTAGTTTAATCTAAATGTTGAAGACAAAATTACCATCTAGCTCTTGGTAGATTTCCCCCGGGATGTATTTAAACCATTTTTAATACATTGGATGTAACATTATTTTATACTCTGTTATAAACCCCACCTTAAAGAAAAAAGTTGCTTCATTTGATTAATTTCCTTTTCGTAACGATGAAACTATTTACTCAAAATCACTTTACTTATATATTATATATATATATATATATATATATATATATATATATATATATATATATATATATATATATATAAGATCTCGTGTGTTGTTCCAACAATTAAACAGCATTGTAAAACGACATAGTTTGCCTGATCCACATGTCAAATTACAACATTGTATGTACAAACTGAGGTTTAAGAGTATTTGTAACAGTGATCCTATAAATTAAAAAAATAATTTAACGCAAGTTTTGAAATTAATAGAGGTCAGCTAAATAACATCTATTATTTTTTGGATATCCTTAAACAATTTGTGTTGATTAAATAATCATTATAATTAGCAGACTACTCATTTCTGAAATACCACAGACAAAGCACCGTAATAAAACATGAGCCGCTGAAAAACATAATCGCACACTTACAGTATGGAATTTCATCAATCATTGGTAAATGCCCCATTTATAATAATAATTGTTTGGCTAAGTTCATCGACATAGTCCCTGAAGCCATTCATGACGGCTTGACATTTCGACACGACCCTTCTCAACACTTTGCCTAATACTGCTCTTATAAACCAAATTTAACATGATTTACAAAGAGTTATTAGTGAACAAATATTTCTAAACCAATTATAATATGTGAAATAAATTGAATTATATAAACTAAACACACACAAGAAAATTACAAACTTTCAACTAGTTTTTATGTAATGATGACTCGCTAATAATATAACATAACAGCTGCAGTTGCCGCAAATGTAGGGTAACGTAGACATTAGTAATTTATTTTACAGCAGACGCCAAATTTCAGAGAGCTTACCGTTCTAGTAAACGGCGTCTCCACTGTGTTTTCTAACCTAATGTTTTGAGCGTTTGGTACTGTAGGGGAGCTTGAATCCTCACGTTAATAAACATTGAAATCTTCTTGCACGCTGTCTCATTGCAGAGGGAGTAGTGTATTAGTGACAGCGCTGTATCTCGACCTTGTTTTTGTAATTTATGGTAATTTATTGGTTGGTGCTGAAGTGAAGTTTAAGTCTTCATGTTATTAAGGGTTGAAATACAAATCACAATGTTTATAGTTGTTAATTAATAATTTATTGATGATGAAAATAATAATAATAAATATAATAACCTATACGGTTCATGTTGGTTTATTGTATTATTGTAAATTTATTTCAAGTAGTAGTCATAATAAATTTGTATTACCTCAATGTTTTTGGTTCTGGTCTGCTTCCATCAGTAACAGACATACCTTTTCCATGTTTTGGTCTCTTGGTGTTCTGATTCATGTGCCAAATAACACTAATATCTTTTTTCTAGAAATATAGGTTAAAACTAATTCTTAAGTATAACGTGACCAAATGTTTCTCAAGCACCACCGAGGATACTGTAGGCAAGTTTCAGGCTCTCCTACTTTGCCTCAATGTAAGCTATTTACGCTCCAACTACAGTTAATGTTACACGGGTCCGATATCTTCCCATCTCAAAGAGTTGGTCAGTATATTTGAATAGCAGTACATTACCACTCGTTTTCAGCTTAAAATGCGTGATGTATTACGGTTCTTACTTGTAAAGGGAGGTAGATTTAAATCCACAAATCGTAGTGAATCTTGTTTTATTTATAATCAAGGCAATTTTCTAAGTCCAACTATCCTTTCCAATTGTCCATCGCCGACAACTAATTTCAAATAAAGAAAATAATTACACCAAACCACTGCAACGCATCTTGATCTTTTAATCCGCAACAAATAAATTATAATGTTCTAACACATACAATAACATCTAATCTGTTTTTAAACGTAATCATCTAATTAAAACTTAATGTTATTCTATTGTAAAAATATTCGTACTCCATCTAGGTTGTACACAGACCATCCATTATGCATTTTAAGTACCAGCCAGGTAAGCATTAATTTATTCACCGCGTTAATTCAGCTGATGTATAAAAGACGATGAAAGAATCCGCCTTAATTCACATGACTTAGGCTCATTATCATTTCCTCTGCCGGGACACTTCAGTGGGAAACCTTTATTATTGGAAAACATATTTAAGTATATTTAAAATTAATATAAACTCTTCTGTGCATTTCTTTATCAAAAGAATATTATTTTACTGTAATAAAAATAACTAATTTTTAATTTTAAAAAGACATTTTTCTTTTATTCTTTAAGTTAAATCACTCTCGGACATTCATTCATCTCAACTATTTGAATTTCATATTATGGCATCCGGTCAGTCTTACAATTCGATTGTCTCCCATGAATTTGTTCATATTGTAAAGTTTTAAAGTCATAAAGCAAGATTTAAAATGCCTTTAGCATTAGGGCACTTTATCGATTATTACATTAGCATTATCGATTTTTGTAAATATTTTATCAAATTGAATTCCTGCCTTTGAAGACTAGCTCCTGAACATTAGCGCCGTACTAGATCGCAAGAACAGTTCTAACACAAACTAATACCACAACAAATGCAAAAAATATTATTCACTATACAAAGTCATCAACACAATTACATCTAGAAAAAACACACAGGTTGTTAAATAAAAAGAATTAAGAGAATTACTAATACTAAGCATTAAAGACAACTCATAGCTTTTGATTCAATTTATAGTTTTATATCTGTTACCAATAATAATGTCTTTATTAGAAAAATACGAGTTGAAACTCTCGGTGTTATTTACACTTTGACAGTTGTGTTGATTGATTAACGTTTCATGGGTTCTATTTTGAAATGAGTTTTCTTCAATATCAATTACTAGTGAGTGCACTACGATGTTACTGACACGATATGTAACTTGATAAGAAATTGAGAATGCCAATACACCTGGATTATACACTACATTTTATATTTCGTAATCTAGGTGTCTCTTATGTCGAAGCGATTTAAATTGTTCGTTTTGAGTTTTATTCGATATCTTCGGACGAATATGGCTCCGGTTTTCAGGAGTCAAGTCTGTAAAATTGTCAGATTGTACCTATCCAGACGCTGTATTAAGAGGAAGGCGAAATGGAGCTATACTCAAAATTCATATCAAACCTAAATATAAGATCACTTTGGATATTGTGTAATATGGCTTTGTATTCTATTAATTAAAAAAGGGTAATTTTCTGTGGAAGAATTTGTTATTGACGATGATAGGTTTTAAAGAACACCCGGAAGATGAAGAAATAGCGATAGGATTTATGCTAACTCCTATTTATACCCACCTAACTCAGTTCAAACTAAGAATCTTATGAGATAAAAGGAAAATCAAATCTGATACAAAATGGATAACCTCAGTCTGTCATAAATAAGTGCAAAAGAAACTATACACAATATTTTCAATCAGTAAATTAAAACAAAGACAAATTTACCTGCATGTCAATCCCTTATGTTCCCAGGTTATCACGAAAATTAAAACAGTAGGTAAGACATGTAATATTGAAACTACTTTTACAATATAAGACAATCCTAGACTCAATATCGAAAAAACCATTTTAATAATGGGACACATGTCTCAATATTATTTTTATTCAGTATGATATGTTTTTGTAATATAGGATTCATAGGTGAAAAGAAATTACCATTAAATGTAAGAATGAAAGATTATAAATTAAATACAAAAAGTTGTCTCGTAAAAAAAAAATATGAAATCGAACACACGTTTATTTATTTCCCAACGGATTACACCATTTTACAATAGATATATACAATATGTGAACAGATGGCATTATACAATGATTTGAAGCTCAGGGAAGCAAAGTAGGTAATTGACTTAAAAATATGGATTGAGAAATGGTAATTACTAGACAGTGACTAGATGTGAAAGAGACAGGTACAGTTGTTGATAAATCACAGTGATACTGAACTACACTAGTATACAAAAATAAATAGGTAACTAAATACGTTAATAAATATATAAAGATATTTGGTAACATCATGTACAGCAATAATGAAGCGATTAATTTGAAGTAATGCTACAAGTTACATACAAGTAAATAGATTGCTACTTGAAATTAATAAATAGATTACAAAACTAGATTACACAATACGTTGCAACAAAAGTAATAAATAAGAAATAAATTATAATAACAACAATAATAATATTAATAAGAATAATAATAACTAAATAATGACAATATATTAACACTGCAAGTTACAACAACTACAAAATTTACAAGTATGCTGGGGTGTGGTTTCTCAAGTGAGCAAGGAGACCCTCCTCTTGAACGGGAGGGGCTTCTCACAAAGCTGCAAATAAGTATTCTTACTGTAAATAAGTGGTATAACACGTTCTTTTAATATTGAATTGATAGGTGAAAAGAAATTACCATAAAATTTCTGAATGAACAAATATGAAGGATATAAAAGAAATTTACTAACGGAAAAGCATAACATTGCTAAAATTTAAAAATTGATAGAAACACCTTTACAAAAATGGTATAAATACAATATATACACCACAAGGAAATTTCTTTAAACGCAAACCTATTGAGTAATTATACATAAAAGTAGGAAACCAACCGCCAAGTCAACCTCTACTGCCATACGTTGTAGGTTTTAAATATATGTGTATGTATTAAATTTCTTCACCTCCATTTTAATCCTCGAAGTGTTTTACGTTATGTAAAATATAATGATGACAAAGGAGATAATAATCTCTTTTGATTTTAGGAAAAGTTATTCTTCTTTAAAAGGTTTAAAGGGATAATCTTACAAAATTCACAGAACATTTTCATAGAGAAAAATCATAACCGTATTTAAAAACCATTCATGTGTCTTCTGTATTAGTTACTATATATGTTCATGGCATTTAAACCAAAGAGAATTAAATACCAAAGTCTACCAATTAAAAACTCTTTCAATATTTTTAATAATTATTTCGTAAATATTTTCCGTATAGGTCACTTCTGTAAAAGTCTACACAGTGTAAGACCAACAATCTGTTGGCTTTTACGTTACTAAACGAGAATCTGTTAGTTAAAACACATTTTAAAGTGAAAAGAAGTTTTGTTCTGTAAATTATGCTTAAAGTTCATTTATTAATCTGCATGAATGAATAAACAATTCTTTTCAAATACGGCAGAACTCGTAAATTGAGAGAAAAGATAAATAGCAGCCCTGGAATAGGGAATAATCAAATATGTTTGTGTAGCTGTTACTATTCACGCCTCCCTCCCCACATGCGCTCTTGTTGACATTTAAAATATTAAAGTACATTCGGCCAAACCCCTGAAGCGTTACAAGTTCATGCAACGACAACTTTTAGATTTTTCTATCTCATGTATATTTATTACAATAATTCAAATATAAGGAATCAAATATTTTCATACATTTATACGTTATACATCCTTTCTTGCAGGAGTAAAATATAATAAATTGCTTTAGTTACTAGGGAATTAACTAAAGTTATGTATTCAAATCATTATTGCTCGGATTATCCTCGAGAATGTTAATATAAAATTTCAATCGCTTCTAATAATTATGTTAAGAATTATAAAACACGATAAAAAAAATTAATATGTTCTCAGTTAAAGACGGTCTGCAAAATTTTTAAATGTCAGAGTATAATTAAACACATACATGTATCCCTTAGTTTACTGAAGTATAGATCGAGAGAGAACGGTGAAATATTTCTCAATGGTAATAACTAAATTTCCCAATACTTCAGTACTTGAGGCATTAAGGAGTACTTGAGTACTTGAGGAGTTGCCTTCACTAGCAGGCCTTGTTCATTGATACATTTCCTCACATAATTTATTAAAATCTTCCAAAAATGCTGTAAATAAATAATAGATACTTTATTTGCAATGATAAATTAAACAAGCATATTAATAGAACTTTAATAATAGATTTAATATATAAAGTGTTCAGTTTTACATGACGCGTTATGTCATTCATTAGTATGTATTGGTAATGCATAATCAGTATACTGGGACCTGGTAATAATTTTTCAATCTCATTATTTTTTATTGACATTGACATATTATTTCATAATGTAGCAATATTGAATTAATTACCCTATTCTCTTCTTAAAGTTATATTCCAAGCAGAATCCTTGGTTCATATAATTCAGCAATTGTGGACATAATTAGCACAAAACAACAAAACTTTGCTTTCGCTACAGATAAATTCAGGCTTATGAGTGTTACGGGTATTTTTAATATAGAGCAATCATCCTTCTGTAACTGATTTCAGATACATGCGGCAATCGCCATTTTACAAAAATGTTTACAAGATGGTATTCAAAATATTGGTAGTACACTTTTCATGCATAGCCACTTACATGCGATATTAGTACTATTGGACTAGCCATGGTTACGAACAATTGAATATGGTATACATTTAAAGTTAATGAAATAGAACATCAAAGACAAGATACAAAAAGAGATAACAATGGTCAACAAGATAATTATACAGAGGGGTGCAAAAGTAGGTATACAGTTTTAGTTGGTTGGTAATACCCAAGTTAGCCACCTGATCAGCTGTGTAATACGTTTGCTACTAACAGCTGGCAATGTTTTCTCATTGTTACTGTTGTTATTATTACACTTCTGTCATCATGGCTGGTTACATGACCAACGATCAACGAAAGTGGGTTTTGAAAGAATATTGGAAGACATAAAACTGTGAAAGAGTTCGAGAGAGATGGAGAGAAGAGTTTGATACACCATCACCAACCAGATTAAGTATTTATAGACTAAGAGATAAGTTTAACCTTACAGGATCTATCTGCAATGATCCAAAGACTGGACGACCAATCACTGTCACTACTCCTGAAAACGAAATGATTGTCGCGCAGACCTATGTTCAAAGCCCAAAAAAGTCAAGAAAAAGGGCATCAATTGAACTGGGCACTGAACGCAGATCTTTAGGACGCCTAATGAAACGGTTAGGTTTGAAAATGTACATTCCAAGACTTATTCATGGGCTAATAGAGGACGACCCTGATCGTCGACTGCAGTTTTGCGAGATAATGTTAAACGAGGAACTTCAAGGTGCGGGAATTATTCAAAAAATTGTTTGGAGCGATGAGGCTAATTTTAAGCTTTCAGGTGCAGTCAATAGACACAACTGTGTCTATTACTGTTTTGATAATCCACACTTGACATTCGAAGAACAGCTGAATCAACCTGGAGTAACAGTTTGGGCTAGCATTTCATGTAAAGGTGTCATTGGACCTGTCATTTTTCATAACACTGTAGACCAACATGCATACAGGAACATGCTGACTGACGTTATACCACAAATCAAAATCCAGCAGGGTAATGAGGAATTCTACTTCCAACAAGATGGAGCTCCTGCCCACT
The DNA here is from genome assembly GCF_021130785.1 of Homalodisca vitripennis. Taxonomy (NCBI): domain Eukaryota; kingdom Metazoa; phylum Arthropoda; class Insecta; order Hemiptera; family Cicadellidae; genus Homalodisca; species Homalodisca vitripennis. The sequence continues at coordinate 99,202 of NW_025777277.1, forward strand.
ATGCGACAATCGTGCGTGACCTACTAAATCGGGAGTTTCCTAACTCGTGGATCGGTCGAAGAGGATCGGTTGAATGGCCAGCAAGATCTCCCGATCTGACACCGATGGATTTTTTCTTTTGGGGAGTTGTCAAAGACAAGGTTTTTTCGAAAAAACCTCGTGATCTTAATCAGATGGTTGAATTCATTCGCCAAGCTTGCCAAGACATAGATGAAAATAAAGAACTTTGCCGAAAAGTGTGTTTATGCGAAACTTCAATGTTACAGCAGTGTGTTGACTGTGAAGGCAAACAATTTGAACACAAAAGGAAGTAAGTGTATTGGTGAAGTACAACACTTTTAAGAGTTAATTTCTGTTTCTTAACGCTCTTAAAATAGATTGTAAAAGTTTAGTTTTTGTAGAAATAAACCTACTTATTCTTTAACATTTTTAATTACTGTATAACTACTTTTGCACCCCCCTGTATAATAATGTACATACTTGTGTGCAACTTGTGCATCAAAGACAAATTGAAAACAAGGATTCAGATAAGAAAGCTATTCATCTGAATTCTAATTGTAATTAATGAGATACGTTACTGTATTCAATGTGTAAACAATAAACTGGTTTTCTCTCTATTAGACGATTATTAACTTAGATATATTGTACTCATACTTATAAACGGTTTTATAATTATAAATATGATGGTTTAAACAATAAGTTCCAGTTTTCCTGAAAGTAGGAGGTCAAGAAGGGGTATTAAAATTAGGAGAATTTCAAAGAAAAATGGTTACACCTCATAACAGTAATAGAACGGATCTCGTGGGTTTAGTGTAGTCATACGGACAGACAAGCCGTGAAATTAGTCACCACGCGGGCCCGAGGCAGATTAGGGACAGAATAGCGCATTTGAATGTTTAAATTGTAGCAATACAATTGTCAAATGTACTATCTTCAGTCTCCTTCTTATATCCTGCCCACCTTTTTCCTTCACCTGAATCCCACTCTTAGTAATTTTTTAGTTCAGATTAGTTCAGTTATTGAACGTCAACCATTAGTACGTATTAGAGTTCGAGATTCACTGTTTTCTCCAATTGGACACAATCTTCTGCAAGTCGTCACCCCCCTGTGATCTAATATTCTCATATTTATAAAGCAAATTTGGATTCTTATTCGGTTTAAAGTGCAAGCCTTATGGCCAAAATTTAGGTTAAACGTTTTTTTCCAGTAAAGATTGGTTTTCTAATCCCTAACTAGTATGTTCATATTTTCAAATTCAGATTGAGATAACATTTAAGTACGTTAAGGAATTTATAAAAGTAAATAATAATGACGAAATGTTTTTTAAACAATTTTCATAGTATATTAAAGACTTTTAAACAGGTTGTGGAATGATATATGAGGTTTTAAGGTAAATTTGAGAAAACAAGTGTTTATTTACTTTTTGTAATATAATTTACTTTTTTACTTTCGTTGAATGCGATAAGAGCAATTAATTTATCGTTTATTTGATGTCCTTAAATAACTTTTGTGATGAGCACTTTTATTTCCATTTATAATATTAATGTTCATATTATTTTTAGGCCATATACTGATTGGTTTAATTCAGTGCATAAATGTTAAAATTGGAAAGTGAAAACAAATTTATAAAAATGTTTTATTGATATAAAGCTTAAAAGACAAAAAATGTCTGTCTTTCATTGTTAAAATATTTAAGCCCCCAATTAATATTGACTAGGTTTTAACAGTTATTACGTTATTAATAGTTCCCATAGTTTGTGGAAATAGATGAATATTTTGGAATACATTTATTGATAAATCTGAAATAAAAGCAATAATAATAATTAGTAATTTCATTTGATGAAACGTGTGTAATCCTGCAAGGAGTAATTTATCCTATTATATCATGTTACAAAGTTAGACGAATTTTAATAATAGAAATATATGTTTATTTGCGTTAAAAATAGTTTATACATTACAAGAAACTTTAAAAATAATAATAATAAGTGCTCAAACTGAGATGCTAGTGTAGTTATTTTGGGATTGAAATCTATAATAAAAATTTTAACAAAATATTGTCTCTTTGTTTGAAGTTTATTTTTGTCGTTAGAAGGATTGTGAAGGAAGCAGGATTTTTTACGGACACTTGTCATCGTTAATTGAAATAATAAATCAGTAACACTACGTTTCTATATCTGCAATCTGATCTATTTTTCAGGTAAATAACTAACACATAATTACAAACTAGGTTAAAATAAACAAATCATACCAGAGCATTGTGACACGCTTAAGTCAGGAATTACAACCACCATGTTATGTGTCAACTTAATAAACTCTAAAACATGCACTTAATATAAAGCTAAACACAACACATATTATTAAAACTAAACTACAGAATACATGTCTCAATACCTCTGCATTCGTTGACCATCCACCTACGTCTGACCAGAGGCCATAGTAAATAGCGACCGTCACTTAAGGAAACAAGATGGCGGCAAGAGAAATGAAGGCGGACAGTAATGGGAACTTCTTATTATTGGTTTATGTTAGCCTGTTTCACTGTACATTTTATAATACATAAGTGGTTATATATAGTGGTGGCAGATTTTATATAAATCTATTAGGTATTTTTAATTTTAAATTGCGTTGATACTCGTTTAAATGTCCTGAGGTTTTTTATTTTACTCCTTTGACCTTTACTAATCATTGTGATAAATTATATATATATATATATATATATATATATATACACACACACATATCTAACATTTATAGGTACGTATCATAAAATAAGGTATAAGAAACTGATATTACAATAAGTTGAGTTGATTATATAAGCATTTTATATCCGTCATTACATAATTAGGTGTATATTACATTTACGTTCAGGTAGTCATTGATTGTAATGAGGCCACTGCGTGTTAGACAGTACAGGAATAGAATAGAAGCAAAATTTGAGTAGGAGTATTTTGATATATTATAGATGTTATTAGGAAAAAAGAGAAGAAGCTGAATGGATAGATTGCTGATGTTAGGAAGACACTAAATGTTAAATAGTCTTAGAAGAGGATCAAGGAACAGAGAAAGAACTGAATGGATAGAAAACGATGTTAGGAAGCCACTGAATGGTACATAGTCTTAGGATCAAGGAAAAACAGGGGAAGAACTGAATGGATAGAGAGCAGATGTTAGAAAGGCACTAAATGTTAAATAGTCTTAGGAGAGGATCAAGGAACAGAGAAAATACTGAATGGATAGAAAACGATGTTAGGAAGCCACTGAATATTAAATAGTCTTAGGATCAAGGAAAAACAGAGAAAGAACTGTGTGGATAAAAAGCGATGTTAGGAAGCCACTGAATGTTAGATAGTTTTAGGAGAGGATCGAGGAAAACAGAGAAAGAACTGAATGGATAGAGAACGATGTTAGAAAGCCACTGATTGTTAAATAGTCTTAGGATCAAGGAAAACAGAGAAAGAACTGTGTGGATAAAAAGCGATGTTAGGAAGCCACTGAATGTTAGATAGTTTTAGGAGAGGATCGAGGAAAACAGAGAAAGAACTGAATGGATAGAGAACGATGTTAGAAAGCCACTGATTGTTAAATAGTCTTAGGATCAAGGAAAACAGAGAAAGAACTGAGTGGATAAAAAGCGATGTTAGGAAGCCACTGAATGTTAGATAGTTTTAGGAGAGGATCGAGGAAAACAGAGAAAGAACTGAATGGATAGAGAACGATGTTAGAAAGCCACTGATTGTTAAATAGTCTTAGGATCAAGGAAAACAGAGAAAGAACTGTGTGGATAAAAAGCGATGTTAGGAAGCCACTGAATGTTAGATAGTTTTAGGAGAGGATCGAGGAAAACAGAGAAAGAACTGAATGGATAGAGAACGATGTTAGAAAGCCACTGATTGTTAAATAGTCTTAGGATCAAGGAAAACAGAGAAAGAACTGAGTGGATAAAAAGCGATGTTAGGAAGCCACTGAATGTTAGATAGTTTTAGGAGAGGATCGAGGAAAACAGAGAAAGAACTGAATGGATAGAGAACGGTGTTAGGAAGCCACTGAATTTAACTTGGCTGGTAAAGGAGGATCAGAGTTGCATCTATTGATGTTATTTTATCAGAAACGCTAAGATTATTACTTAATTTAAAAGCAAACATTCCAATAAACATTTAATTTATTTCTGTAGGGCTTTTCATGTTCAAGTAACACATAATAAGACCCACATAACTGGATTTTATAAAACTGTATAATTGGTTGAATGTGTTTTTATAGCGTGGAGCTTGACCATACATTTTATATGTTTTCCAATAAAATCAAACAGGCTTCAACTCCTAAAAAATTATTGATATTTGTTGAAAAAAAGTTAAAATGTAATCAAAGTATAAATAGCGCTCTCATTAGTTTTAGTTTTTGGTAATCTATATTTTAAATATTATGTTTTTTAAACGTACAATACGTTTTGTAATAATCCTATATTTGAATAACTTCATAAAAACAACATAAAAATATTATTTTAATAGTGTAAATCCACCACTCAAGTTTTCGTATGCAAAACCTTTTTCCTTAAATTGCAATACTAAAATTGAGACCTTTTCTACAACAAATTAGACATATTTACAGAAAATATTTCAAGTAAAATAATTTTGAACCAAACGACTTGGTTTCAGTGATACATTATTTTATGTAAAGCTATGTTTACAGCGAGAATTGCTACAATGTAAGGCTATAAACAAAAGCCTGTTTTTTATCACCCCCTGTAATAAAGGTAAGGGCTCGGATTATATAGCGTAATATAAATGCCCTTCTCCCTTTTACCTTATGAGTTTCGACTAGTAGGAAAAGATTGTCATATTCTTACAAGCTACTGGTGAAAAAATATACAATCCGAAATAAACCTAACTATAACAATACATATTGTTTGCCTGTGTTAGTGACACATAGGGTTTTAATTATTTTCTAAGCGTACAAGTATATGGAGAAGATGTGCTTTTAACAAAAAATTACACTCAAAATGTTATGTAATTAGTAACTGGTCCCGAAATAATGTTTAAAAATACTCCAAAAGTGTAGAAACACTCGAAGGTTAATTCTACAATCGCCTTCAATATCTATAGCATTTATATAATTATATATATATATCAAGGGAAAATTTTACATTACCGATTACTGACAGTAACAGTAACAATATTGCGACACAGTGGCACTGCAATTGCGTTGTTAAATATTATAAGTTTTTGAAGCTTTATATGCCCAATCATTTGCGTAATACATTAGATTTAGCTTAATTATTTCTTTTTACTTTACCATGACTCAATCGCTTTACTGGTATCAATTGAACATTAATGATTAAGTAAATATTAATTAATAGTTCATTATAAATATATACTACTTCGTATATAAAATAAAACAATTAACATTTGTTATTATAGACGAGTATTACATACGAAATTTATGTATGAAATGGAATAAAAATGCTTCACCATTACTGCCCATTGCAGTGCAACTGTTTTAAAAGAACCTTTCCCTTTGCTTCCGATGTGATAAGATGGTTGAAGTTCGTTGTGGAATCCGCCTCCTGAAAAGATCATATAGGGAAGGATTGCGTTCTCTGTTTCGCAGAAGGGAGGCTAGCTCTGTTCCAAACTCTCCAGTCAAAGTCGTAGGTCATGTTTAGGCTAGCAAGAGACTTCAGCATTAAAGGAGCTCTAGTCACTCTTAACAGTCATCCTTCACAGCAACCTATCTATCCTCCCATATATTTAAGAATACAGAAATTTTCGGTTAGTGATTTACCGCTATGGACATCCATGGGGTTGCCTAGAAGACAGTGACATATTGATTTTGATGTACCCAGTGTAGGTTCAACTTGAAGTTATAAATTAGCCATAAGTAAACTCTCTTGAGGAAGGTATTCGGCTTACTTGAATGGACGTGTTACTTTTACTTCCGTTTACTAAGCTTTTGTAGCTTCAAGACCAGAAAAATCCTTAAATTATACTTCAACGTGAAACATTCTAATATTTAGTATTTTTTATTTATGTTTTATAGCTTCAATGACGTATAATGTTTTGCCAGACTTTGACAAAAATAATAGGACTAGAAATATACTTTCACAAGATGACAAGATGATATTTAATACACGTTTAATGTAATGATATAATAAATAAGATAGATAAATTTGTGTATGCCTATTTTCGTCTGGTATATAATATTAAAATAGTCACGCTTATAAAATAATATTGTATAGTATGTAAAGATCCTGGGGCCAGTATCGGATAAACAGCAAAAATTATGTATACCATTTTGCTATAAACATTATTGCAATATCCTGATTTCTATAGTTATCCATAGTTTTTGTTATTTAATTTATTATTTCCAGAATCTGTTTAAATAATTAACTGCATGTTTTACGGGATATTCTGTACACACAATAATTTCTATAAAGAGATCAAAACAAACACTTGTGAGCAACTCGTATTTATAATGTAATCGACTGTAAATGGCCCATTAAATGTGTGTATATAATTTCAAAGAATGACTGGGTATTAGAGGAAAGAGCATGTAACTTATTATATAATTAATGCATACATTTGGTATTATTGAAGTAGAGCTATTTCCACTTGCTACTGAATATACATGAACCTGTTCTCTGTAATATTACATTACATAGAACAGTAACGTTACATTAAATTCACAGGACGGTGCTAAACACTAACAGCCAGACCGCTCATTACATTCCGCTCGGGACCCCCTCTCCCCTTCCATACATCGTGTATGTTTTCTGTGTGAGTGGATTTATAAACCATTTGTTAATTTTTATTAATAGTTTTCTTCGACACAATGGTAATAGATTCAGTTAGTTAAGTAAGAAATAAAAATGTATCGTATAAAAATAACTGAAAAGCTAAAGACTTTAACTTTATGACTCATTGAATTCATATAGACTTATTGAATTCATAGTTCAATTGTTATCGAAATCGTCGTAGCTATTAAATAACATATCATGTAGTATTGGAGAGAAATGTGTGTTTTTTCAAGGGTACTCATATAACTGTTTTACTCTAAGACTTCAGGGCCCAATCTTAAAACTTAAACCTAAAATGGATCAGGGGATATTATATCTTCTAGTTATAATCACTTATGTCAGGGGTGTTCAGAATCTCAAATACCCACGGTGTCCTTGATATATTTTCAGAAGTAAACTGCGCGGGAAGCCGCATGTAACTGCTAGTATATGTATATAAATACTAGTAATAGGATGGAATGAAACACCACACGATGAAGTAACAACATGCCTAAGTGATGAATGCCACTGTTGCTGTCCTGCAGAGATATCATTATGTGATAAAGGATGATTAGTATGTATGAGGTGTCTTGATAATCCCATCTTTGAGTCATAATGATCCTTTTTACTTCATTACATTATACCAAGCTAAACTAGAACCGTTTACATTAATCATTTATCACAGACTGCATGATAAAGTAACGACAACACTGAGTGATGAGTGCCTCTTGTCACTGAACCTGTCCTCCATCGTTATTATAATGTGATAAAGGATGACGAGTATGTGTGTGGTGATGTGACCTTGTTAAAACCTTATTTGAGTCATAACGATCCTCTTTTTACTTCATTACATTATACGAAGTTAAACTAGAACCGTTTTAATTAATTATTTATCACAGACTGCATGATAAAGTAACGACAGCACTGACTGATGAGTGCCTCTTGCCACTGAACCTGTCCTTCATCGTTATTATAATGTGATAAAGGATGACGAGTATGTGTGAGGTGATGTGATCTTGTTCAAACCTTATTTGAGTCATAACGATCCTCTTTTTACTGCATTACATTATACGAAGTTAAACTAGAACCGTTTTAATTAATTATTTATCACAGACTGCATGATAAAGTAACGACAGCACTGACTGATGAGTGCCTCTTGCCACTGAACCTGTCCTCCATCGTTATTATAATGTGATAAAGGATGACGAGTATGTGTGAGGTGATGTGATCTTGTTCAAACCTTATTTGAGTCATAACGATCCTCTTTTTACTGCATTACACTATACGAAGTTAAACTAGAACCGTTTTAATTAATTATTTATCACAGACTGCATGATAAAGTAACGACAGCACTGACTGATGAGTGCCTCTTGCCACTGAACCTGTCCTCCATCGTTATTATAATGTGATAAAGGATGACGAGTATGTGTGAGGTGATGTGATCTTGTTCAAACCTTATTTGAGTCATAACGATCCTCTTTTTAATTCATTACATTATACGAAGTTAAACTTGAACCGTTTTAATTAATTATTTATCACAGACTGCATGATAAAGTAATGACAACACTGAGTGATGAGTGCCTCTTGTCACTGAACCTGTCCTCCATCGTTATTATAATGTGATAAAGGATGACGAGTATGTGTGAGGTGATGTGATCTTGTTAAAACCTTATTTGAGTCATAACGATCCTCTTTTTACTTCATTACATTATACGAAGTTAAACTTGAACCGTTTTAATTAATTATTTATCACAGACTGCATGATAAAGTAACGACAGCACTGACTGATGAGTGCCTCTTGCCATTGAACCTGTCCTGCATCGTTATTATAATGTGATAAAGGATGACGAGTATGTGTGAGGTGATGTGATCTTGTTAAAACCTTATTTGAGTCATAAAGATCCTCTTTTTTAATAATTAATTATATAATAACAGATTATAAAATTAAAAAATTAGCTTTACCATTAAATAACTACTAATTAACTGATGAAAATCGTGCATTGTGTGATATCAGGCTTCAACAGTCATACTTCACTATACTGAGAACTCCTCTGTAACGCTTTAATTGGTAGCATATAACCAATATAAATTCAATATCATGAACTAATTTCACGATTTTGGCGAAATTAGAGATGGGCTTGCTTAGGTAAACTTCCTGCAGGGAGCATTCTGATGGTAAGTTTTGCATCTACCATCACATATATGAATAATGAGCATCAACCGAGGTGAGCATTACCTGTTATCCATCCAAACTGCTTTCGCTGTCAACGATGTCATTGTCTCTGCCGTGAATATAACATGTGTGAGAATTTATTACTCATCAGGGTAGATTGATATATAAATCTTTTCAACTTTAAACAGTTTATTAGATGCGGCCATCGTTTTACATTCTTCACTACCGCTAGCTTTATTGAACTGAGTTGACAGATAGCAACGGATAGCTAAAATAATTTATTACTTCCCGAATGACCTCTAAATATTTTTTCAAATAAGCTTACTCCTACTGTGTCAATATAACACCAATAAGAATTTTTTATTAAAACATTATAAAAGGACAAAGTGTTTAATAGAGAAGTGATATAGACAATAACTTCATTTTATATTGTATTCCAATTGTTCACGGATTTGCTTACCAATTCTAATATTTGACTTATCAATAAAGCTTGAAGATGGAATTTGTTAGTAATATTTTGACCGCCAGATACCTTCCTTATAACTATTGGTGGATAGGGGAAATAATATTCCCTCCATGTATTGCGCTTTGGGTGCGCAGTAAGTTCATATGGCAGGTTTACATTATGTACATGTTTTTAAAGCAGCCTAATATTGGGTGAGGGGGCAAATAGATAGAGTATTTGTTGTACTTTCCATTTTTAGTCTTGGACAATCGATTGGGAGCTCGGGTATCCGTTACATAGTCTATTCCTTTCCTTAAACACACATGTGAGATTGGCTAGTCTGAGTGTTAAAAAAAAAACAGATAAGATCTGTTAAAATTTGATAGTCTACGTATCAGAGGATAAATGAGAAGTTTAGGAATATACTTAAAGATTATTTTTCAAACTCTCTGTCAGTTGAAAATAACGTTCAATTAATGAAACTAGTGGCGAAATGTCACTTAATCAGGTAACAATTAAAATGGATTTCTTTAATATTGAACATATATAAATAGTCTCATGATTACCTTGATATCTGTGTTTGTTAGTTGAATATCACAATGACCTTTAAATTGTAAATACACTACAGAGTTGCGTACTTGAAAAATTATTCAAATATTTGTTCTAGAAAAACTATAGATAGAATGTATTATTGTAACTTGACAACGATGTACATTTCAACAAAAAATACTGTTGTCGAGGAGAAGAATTAAAGTGCATTACTCAACCGCTTTGCTTAAATTATTAATCACAACTTATCCTGCCCAAGTCTGATGACGCTTTCTGTGCATTAAAATGTAGAGAAAGAAGAAATGATTTGGAATTTTGATTATATTATTAATTTAGGTATAAATAGTTTTAATAGTTCTTTTAATATTAAAATATTAAATAATATTATTAATTGGATTAGGAAATTTAATCGCACTGAAATTTTTACATTTATATTAAAAAATATAAAGATTACGAATAGCACCGTTTTTTACTGTTATTGGGTTTTAAAAGTATTCAGTAACAGAAAATTGGTCTTGCATATAATACAGTAGTTTTAGTACTTAATAGAGTATTGAAATTCATTATTGTAAAAAACATCCATAGCAATTTACTTTTCAAAGCAAGCCCTTAGATATCGTTTTCTAAAGTTTAATGTTTTGGGCAAAATTGTTCATAGTGAAACAGATTCTATTCCCGCGAAGGCCAAGAATTTTGAAAGGCTTAAACTAATTTGCTTCGAAACTGTTCTGCAAATTAATCAAGGAATACCAAAAAAAACCTTGTAGCTTATATCACAAATATCCGTTAAATGTAATGGATTTCTTAGGGGATCCCGACATTGCGCACACGGCAACATTTATGTTTCCTATTATTGCCTCCATTCATGGATGATAACTAAGAACAGTTCTGCTCTTCTGACATAATTAATATCTCATTACAGGATCACTTATGAGACGGAATATTGCGGTGGTGGTGAAAGTTAGAAGATTGAAAATACTAAAGTGATTAATTGTTTTCAATTTGACGATTTACTTAGTCTCTATTAAAATTAATTTACTAACAATATAATCTGTCATAGCGCTCATTAAGTGCATCATATAGCCATACATCAAAACGTCTCAGTTATTTTAGGGTTAATATTCCTATAGAACTAACTACGGCTGTTAGCAACTCGTAGATGAATATTAAAGATGCAGGAAAAACTAAGTTTCACAAATATTGTCCACGTATTCTATGCGGGGGAGGAGAACATCTACCTAATAAAACCACCACGGTTATGAGAAAGTATATAGTGAGGGAGTCAATATATAGATCATATCAACAATCAAGATGGTTTATCTAAATGGATACATGCTAAGTAAAGGATATTAAAATATTAAAAAATGTTAATAATTTTAATTTTGAAATTTTTAGATCAATTAGTTGTAAATGGTTTTAGTCAACCGAGTAAGAATGATCGATAGTGTTCAAATGCGTTCTCCTTATTCTGAATTTTTCCCGTTTTGTTAACTTTAGTAAGGTGAACGTTGTGTCCATATCTTCAAGCCCTTCAATTAGGAAAACCACAAAAGTTTATGGAGAAATAATCTAACTAATAGTCATTAGGATATCTCATAAAGAATGGCTAAACGATTATAAAAAAAATCCTGTTAATACAAGTAAGAATTCTAAGATAATAGTTTATTTTCGACGGATTTGTTTTTAAGGATTTTAATTTTATTTAGGAAAAGAACGGTGTTCTTGTTTTTATATTTGAATTTGAATTTATTAACCACATCCTCATGCCAAATTTTTAGCAAATTGTTGAAACACAATTTATCACCTATGTGTACAATCGTACGCACATTTCCCAGCTTATTTCTTCTTTATTCTAGAATCGAGTCTCAAAATGTCTACTGAAACACATAAATTTGATTTTTAATCATACTATTCTGTATTTGAATTGAGCGAAAACTCAATTTAAGAATACTCATGTGAAGTATATGGTAGCGTGAAATGTTTTCGATGGTGTAAACATAAATATATTGGGAATAATAATGAAATGCTATATCGTTTTGTAAACTGAAAGAATATTTTCAGTGTAAAGTGAAATTTTGGCAAACATAAGTGTGATGTTGTTACTGCAACGGTTTGAGTCAGTAATTGTTCATCTTTTCTGTGGACTGAGCCGGAAATCTGTCGTTTTACAGGCAGTTTGGAAACTTATAGCAAACATATTTTGACCTAAAAATTCAAATGTTATGTATATATATGTGTGTGTGTGTGTGTGTGTGTGTGTGTGTGTGTGTGTGTGTGTGTGTGTGTGTGTGTGTGTGTGTGTGTGTGTGTGTGTGTGTGTGTGTGTGTGTGTGTGTGTGTGTGTGTGTGTGTGTGTGTGTGTGTGTGTGTGTGTGTGTGTGTGTGTGTGTGTGTTATTTTTATTGTACGTTGAAACTAGCTTAGAGTTTATAAAAGATTGTTATTAAGATGGGTAAATAGATTTGTTATTAGATTATGTATTTATAATAAAGAAAGGTTTCTCTTTTTATTACAGCAATATCATTTTGGTTTGCTGATTTTGATTCAGATTTAAAGTTAAATGACTCCAGAGATAAATTTTCAATACCGCAAATGTTTGTTCAAATATGAATTTTCATAAATTGTTCACTTTATTCTTGTTTTTAATCTGATTGAACGGTAATTCTGGACATAACACACACTTCTAGCATAAAGTGTTGAATTGATTGTATTTAAGTTAGTACTTAGACACGTTCTTATGAACAAGCAAGGGATGTTATACATAAGCCATATCTGATATGATTAGGTTTCTAGACACATTAATTTATGTGTACTTTCATAACAATGCTGGATACAGCTTGGCGTTTTGTAGGTTAAAAGGCTGGCAACGCTGTTGACACTTAAGTTTAATATAAGATTATGTAAAATAATTTATATAAAAAACTGCAAGGTATCAGTAATTTTTCAAGAAGTAATTTCACTAGGACAAGCATATTTAATAAATAATATCAATGTTCCAGGTACTGATATTACTTTTTGTTTTGTTAATTTTGTTTGTTGCTTGTTTAAGTTAAAACCGCTATAAATATTCACATTCTTTGACGATTTCGATTCGTGTTATTATATTTAAGTGAACTGGTAAAACTGTACCCGCAAAGGGAAGTGACTTACTGCAAACAGAGCAATACGAGCTCCCGCTCACACACACAAACACACACACACACACACACACACACACACACACACACACGTGCACTAGACTAACCACACCCAGCCCGTTGAACGCCACAACACAAGCATGTCTGGACTCACTGAGGCAAAGTCCTCGTTCAAAATATCCGTTAGCTAATGTCTTAATATCTTGGAATTTTAGTGCTACAAAGTAAACCGAAAATGCGTAGTGAACAAGTAGTAAAAAATGTATATTTCTTGAAACTAGCAATTGCTTTCTTTAGTAAAACTCTACAAAATGTTTTCTAAAACATCCAGACCATTTAAAAAGTGTTTAACGGTTTGGATGTTTGACAGGCACCTTCAAGATGTGTAAACAAACAGGTATTATTATATTACGTATCTAAGTATATATCTCTATTATATCAAAGTCAATAAGATTTTTGACTTTGACAACGTAAAATAAAAAAACATCTATTTCCAACATCTTAGCCTTTAAAGTTTGACATTTAGTCAAGTCATCCACTTACGAGATAACAGCCATTTAGATTCATGAGCATGATGAGTGGGTTTATAATAGAATATTCCATCAAACAATGGATAAAAAAGCACAAGTTTGCTTTTGTCTCATTTTATTTTTACGCATAAACATGCCATACATTGCTAGTTAACTATTACCCTTACGAGTATAACTGCCTGTATTAATGTGACTCAAACAGAGAAACCAGTGCATTTTGTTACAACTGCAGGTCCTTACTTTGCGGCCTCTCATTATAACTCATGGCTCGATGCAAAATCTGAATACAAGTCACTCTTTTTTATTATAAAGAGTGAGTTTTGTCGTTAAAACCCCCTCCCGACAATCCCTACAACCACCATTAATATCTTTTAAAATTTTATAGGAAACTTCAATATTATTAAACAAACTAAAAATATTTTTATTGCATAACAAGTGGCTTAATTTTGGAAAGTTTTTACTTGTCCTTAGAGATTTTTGTTACTGTTAATGTACTTTTTTTAACGTATAAACCGTATAAAGTATAAAAATGTATGAGCCATCCGTAATTCGTGCTTAAATGAGAGTGATTCTCTTTCAGTAATTCCATAGTAACGAAAGCTACCTAATCCTTGTTCATAACCTTTATCTAAAGGATTCTCCAGACAGTTTAATACAAGTTTTGTTCTATGAAATAGCAGAACCAGAATTTGTCCGCCGCTTTCAAGATATTACGGAGGTTGTGATGAATACAGATTTGGACATTCATTAGCTCATTAAGGTTTAATTTATCACACTACTGCGTCTGGTAGAGTATAAAACTATACCCAATCCCCATTTTAATGAATATGGGTGGTTTAAAAAAAATTATCATTAGCACAGAACATTGTTCATACACTTGATAGGAGAATATCTCCTAATAATACAAAACGTCAACGTTTTGGTGAAGGTCAAAATAGACAAATAAATAAAACGTTAACAAATATAAAACTGAAGTTTTTCTTTGATCATATTTTTCTACCTCACACACTTAAAACTAATAAAGACATTGGGAATAGCATATGCCCGTCATCCAACGATAGAAAGACTATGCACTTAATTTTCAGCCATTTCAGATCCTCATAAGCAAACACAGAAGTAAATTCAATCCATTCGGATCAAAAGTTGAGTAGGAAATCAGTAATAATTATTTTACGCAATAATTTTATTTTATGCGAGATTATTCGTAAACAAACAATTATTGATACTACCATTTTGTGCAATACGTGAACCACATATGAATTGAGTGTCATATATTAATAAAACAAAATAATGTGAGGATTCAGATGGGAGGGGGAGTTTAGGTTGAGGGTTTATTAGTTTCAACACAATGATAACCGATTTAGTCATTGCAAGTCTATAACTATACGTAATTATACGCACTTTAATACAGTCCCAAAGATTATTTGGGTCTTACAATCTATCGTTTGTGACGTAATTGATTATGCCGCTGTAATAATTACGTCATTACCGCACGGTTATTGTGGTTGTTTTAGTATTATACCTAGAACATGTATGTTTAAAGTATAAATTAGTTAATGTGCAAGCCCACTTAGAATTGAATAAAACTGTTCTTCGACATTGCACAGTATTTAGATTAGTTTAGATATTAGTTGCAGTTATTAGTTAAATATTTGACTCATAGCTGTTTCAGATGCCAAATTACCTCACTCAAACCGCGAACACAGTTATGTTATTAAATATTCATTAGCTTAGAAACCAATCTCTATAAACACGTCTCGAGTATTTGCGTTATATCTCGTTTCTCATAATAGCTCTCCAAATGTAAATTGCAGTACGTAATAACAGAGCTCCAACGTTTCACCGCATGAGGACAGACTTAATATTGAAATGTATATTACGATTTAATACAGCTTTAGGGTTTACCCAAATTACAAAGTCGGCTTTCACGCGCAAGAGTTTGCTTGTGAACGGGTGAAAACATATGAGCTGAAAACATCTTATAATATTTCGTCTACGAAGGTAATTTTAAAATTGCACTTATAAAATTGTTTATATTCTCACATGTAAAACATGTTTTCCTTTTGGCATAAAATTCATGGTCATGCAATGTAGCTATATAAAGCTAAACTCCAAAAACTTATTTTATGGTTTTATTTCAAAATTAATCCAATTAAAATTGTTTATAATTTAAAAAAAATGTTTTTATAAAAACATGATTCCATTTAAAGGGGTTTTAATTCTTTAAGCAAGAATTTTAAATAATGTCCAATAACAATCGTATACAAATATGTTTCCTCTTTTAAAATGTCGCTATTTTTTAAATATGAATTTGTATTTTAACTGAATAAATGGAAGGGGAAGTGGAAGCTACTGACAAGAATGACGCAGGTCACTTCAGCCTATTGTAACATGTACATGAAGGTGAGGGTGATATATGACCTGATGAACACGACCAAACACAGTTCTTGTAGTTGTGATTGTCTTCTTATTCCGCCTAAAAATAAAAGGAGTCTTTTTGCATAAAAACTATCAATTCTATCAGGTAACTATCAAGTACCTGTGTAGCCTCGACTCGAATATGCCAAGATTGGTTTTTGGGTTAATGAATATTACATGAACAATACACACAGTGTTATACAAGAGGGCCAATCTCCATTCCCGCGATAGTACCACTCACTCGTCTAATATTCTGACAAGTACTGGCGTAGTCTGGAGTCGAATCTGACAAGATTGGTTTTTGGGTTAATGAATATTGCATGAACAATACACACAGTGTTATGCAAGAGGGCCAATCTCCATTCCCGCGATAGTAGCACACCCGTCTAATATTCTTGCAAGTACTTGTGTAGCCTCGACTCGAAACTGCCAAGATTGGTTTTTGGGTTAATGAATATTAAAATAACAATACATAATGTTATGCAAAAGGGTCATCTCCATTCCCGCGATAGTAGCACACCCGTCTAATATTCTTGCAAGTACTGGCGTAGCCTGGAGTCGAATCTGACAAGATTGGTTTTTGGGTTAATGAATATTACATGAACAATACACACAGTGTTATGTAAGAGGGCCAATCTCCATTCCCGCGATAGTAGCACACCCGTCTAATATTCTTGCAAGTACTTGTGTAGCCTCGACTCGAATCTGCCAAGATTGGTTTTGGGTTAATGAATATTACAATAACAATACATAATGTTATGCAAAAGGGTCATCTCCATTCCCGCGATAGTAGCACACCCGTCTAATATTCTTGCAAGTACTGGCGTAGCCTGGAGTCGAATCTGACAAGATTGGTTTTTGGGTTAATGAATATTACATGAACAATACACACAGTGTTATGCAAGAGGGCCAATCTCCATTCCCGTGATAGTACAACTCACTCGTCTAGTATTCTGACAAGTACTTGTGTAGCCTCGACTCGAATCTGCCAAGATTGGTTTTTGGGTTAATGAATATTACAGTAACAATACATAATGTTATGCAAAAGGGTTATCTCCATTCCCGCGATAGTAGCACACCCGTCTAATATTCTTGCAAGTACTGGCGTAGCCTTGAGTCGAATCTGCCAAGATTGGTTTTTGGGTTAATGAATATTACATGAACAATACACACAGTGTTATACAAAAGGGCCAATCTCCATTCCCGCGATAGTAGCACACCCGTCTAATATTCTTGCAAGTACTTGTGTAGCCTCGACTCGAATCTGCCAAGATTTGTTTTTGGGTTAATGAATACTACATGAACAACACACACAGTGTCATATAAGAGGGCCAATCTCCATTCCCGCGATAGTACCACTCACTCGTCTAATATCCTGACAAGTACTGGCGTAGTCTGGAGTCGAATCTGACAAGATTTGTTTTTGGGTTAATGAATATTACATGAACAACACACACAGTGTTATACAAGAGGGCAAATCTCCATTCCCGCGATAGTACCACTCACTCGTCTAATATTCTGACAAGTACTGGCGTAGTCTGGAGTCGAATCTGCCAAGATTTGTTTTTGGGTTAATGAATATTACATGAACAATACACACAGTGTTATACAAGAGTGTCAATCTCCATTCCCGCGATAGTACAACTCACTCGTCTAGTATTCTGACAAGTACTCGTGTAGCCTCGACTCGAATCTGCCAAGAGTGGTTTTTGGGTTACTGAATATTACAATAACAATACATAATGTTATGCAAAATGGTCATCTCCATTCCTGCGGTACTACATTTCGGCTTGTTATTGTTTGAACTTATGCAGTCATGCTCAAGTCTCACTCTCTAATACCAGACTAGTCTATGACGTTATTTTGCAAGATCAACGTTCAATATTTTATTTTATTTTATTATAAATAATTATTATTGATGACTTATTGTTTATAGAAAAAGAGGTCACCTGGAGATTGCTAGAGTTTTACTGAGGATTACGTTGTCAGTAATATGAGAGATATACAGACGTTTTATCGCTATATAAGGCAGGAAATATAGCAGGTTTAATACATAGTAAGGCTTTATATACTGTTTGCAGCCGTAAAGACTCTTGTCAAAACTGAAGTTAACTTTACTTTTGAAAAGTTTTAGGGGCAGTTTCCTCGCGTTCACGTGAATATCATGATTGTATAATCTAATCGTTTAAAATATTACGACCATGAAATGTTATTGGCTTTTTGTCATTTATTAGTATCTTTCATACATTTTTAATATAAGCCAATGTATTATTTTATATCCACGTAATATATTGAATATTAAAATACACTTCCTTGTCGTATTATTTGTTTTTAATGAAAATTAGAGCATTAGTTTATATATTGCGCTCACATAATATTGCAGTTACACCTGTGCCTTACTTTACTTTACCCATTCTTATTCAAATTCATCAGCTGATGTGATGAGATATTTATTTTCGTTTTTGCATAAATATTAGTGTACTTTATGCAGATAAATCTATTGTATTTATAATGTTGTAGTATGAAACACCTATAGAGATAGGGAAACATTCTGCAGTGCTTTATTCAATGTTTTAATTAATGAGATCTAACGAATCCTTTATTTTGCTCTCAGGTACCTGGGCAAAATGTGCATCTGTTTGTTAGTGTCTTCAATTTTAATATGATACCTGCTAAAAAGTATAAAATACAAAACACTAGTTTATGAATGAAGAAATTTTAAACTTGACTTGTTATTGTTGTAATATTTACGCAGTAATGTTGCGGATGTGACAGTAAAACAAATAAATAAACTATTCATAAATAATAAGTATAATTTAATGGTAGTAAATTGGAGTACTCAATTAATTTAGCTATTTAATTTGTTATTATACATTGACTACTAAATTTCCCCATAATTCTATTTGAGTTTCATAGTGGGAATAACTAGTAAATCCTAACAATTACATTAGTTGCAATCGTTAGATGCTCCTGTTCAGTACCAAGATATTGAGATCCTTCCCTTACCATGTCTGGTCCTTGAGATCATCTGTCCTGTACATCCAGATAAAGATGATTTAAAGTATGATTGTAAGAAAATTTAATCAAAATTTAGAGCAATGCATACCTTTAATCGGTAATAAACAAGTGAAAAGGAAACCAAAGAATCATTTTCGAGTCATTAAATTAGAATACAGATAAGTCTGTGTATTCCTTATATGTCGTGATTATCTGAGAAAAGTAAAAGAGTAGGCAGGAAGTACAACATTAAAAAACGCTAAAACATTCATAGACAAAATTTCGTAAAAGCAAATAAAAACTGTTACACAGGATTTCAAAAGCTGTGTTTACTTTATAAAATTTATGTGCAATAGGTAATTCATAGAAGAAAAAAAATTTCCAACTAACGTAATATTACAATAACAAGAATAAATCACAAGAAATGGGCCAAGAGAAAAGTAAAATATTTCACATATTATTTGGAACGATGGTTATCGTATGAAATGTTATGAGGCCAAATAGTATATTGGGAACCTATTTTCTTTAAAAGGCAATTAATCGAACAACCGCACATGAAATTAGCAGAACAACTAATCAGTCAACCATCAGAACCCTTTGGTTGAAAAATTAAAAAATGTAACAAACAAGGAAACCTAAAGGATCAAACAGATTATATATTTATAACAAAACAACGCTAAGGTATAATATAGTTTAGATCAATTTATCTCGAAAGAACCAATAATAAAAAAAAGTTCACTCTTGTTTTCTGTTTTTCCGCCATCTGTTTTCTTCCGTGACGGTACCAATGTTGTTCGGTGCAAACGTACTGTGAAATAATATATGCGACGAATATAATTTGTTACAACACTGTTGTATACTAATATAGTATGATAATAATAGCGTATTAGTCATCTAAGTAGCAATTTACCTTCATACACATTAATGTGTCTTCTATTTGAAACATAATCAAGCAGAAACTTTGTTGAGTTTGAATGTAAACCTGAGACTTGGAATTCCAAATACTCAGCAAACTAAGGCAAACTTTGTTCGTAACAAGAATACATTCTACTGACGTACATTTCCTCTACTCACTGACTTTCAATGGGATTAGATTAGATTAGCTTTAGTACATTAAGTGCACAGAGTTTGGAATTTACCGGTGAACTGTTAACTTATACGTATAAAGGTACAAATATTCTGTGTGTCACATACGCCACTGACGTCTCTCTGTAACTGCAATAGACTCGTCAACTTGTATGGGTTATATTTAAGAAAGACACAAGAACTTTTATTTATTCTACGCTGGTGTGGTCAGGTATAGGCCAACAACAACCTCCAATCAATACGGGTATATGTTTTGATTGCAAAATGTAAAGAAAACTGTATATATAATATTTTGATACATGTATGAGGTGTATATTGGTTACCATTTTTGAATACACAACTCTTTTTCAAAAGCTAAATTTGGTTTTAATTAGGCCAACAGAACCCGAGCTGCAACAGTTGTGTTTTTGGAAAGAATTTACAATGAAATTAACTGTGGTAATATTTGTTGATAACAAAATGTTGAAAAGAAAAAAGTTATTTAGGATACTTTGATGTAAAAAGTCTAGATTAGTCGCCATTTTTGAATATAACTTTGTTCCAAAGCTCAGTTTGGTTTAAGTGTGGGTAACAGAACCCAAGTTGCAAAAGTAGCATTTATGGACAGCATTTTCTATAATATTGACTGTAGTGATGGAACTTACGAAATATTTGTATATTTTCATGTATAAGTCATGTTTGAACTTGCCTATCACGAAATTTACAAAATAATGGATATATAACTAGTATACGAGCTTTTGAAGCATCTTAAACAACTATAAATTGTTAAGGTAATTCTAAACATATATTGAAGACAGTACCTCAAGGGTCCGTGCTCTTTATAATTAAGTACTAGTTTTTTTACTAATGAATTTAGTTCTAAGCTACTCTGCATTCAAATTGGATTAATATAGAATATGATGTGCAATTATTTGTATTTATTGAGAAACTTCCTTTTCAAGATTTTCACTTCCCATCGTAATTTGGATTAGATGGCTAGTGATTCCTAATTGTTATGCTAAACACATATACTGTTTAAGTTAAGGGACAAACAATTATTACTCTAAACAAGAATTTGTGGATTTCGTTACTGAATAAACACGAGGAATGCGGCGTTCTAAAGCACTGGTATGATAAAAATGAGGTGACATTACTTGTTGTCAAAAGTAAATGATAAGTTATTACTGCGGCAACTCGGCCAATGAGGGAAACGGCCCAATACGGACACAACGGACCTGACGCCCCCATTAACCATTTGTTTCTGAAGCAATGTTTCATCCCAAGTATACGCAATAGGCCATAACTAATAAATCCTATTATAATAGCTTTATCCGATTTACGTGGAACAGCATTACCTGAGCTATGGAGTACGATCCATCAACTCAATAGTAAGTTGTTATGCGCCTGTTTATTTTGTTAGCAATATAATACCAAAAAATCGCTTAGCTTTCAATATTTTAAACTATACATGAGAATTTATTTATATAAAAATTCCTCAGGACGATACCACATGTGATGACAAGAAATAGTTGCATTTTTTAGGAAACATCTAATATACAATAAATATGACATTATTTATTTTTTTTGTCATTGATACTTGGATATTTAGAAAACCTAACAATTAAGTGACAATAGTTGCTAAAATATTGTTAATATATAATGGCTTTTATAAAACAGTGACAATATAATTTCAATCACTAGCAACCAATATAAACCCAATATAAAAAAACCAATAATAAACTACAAATAATGAAACACTACAATAATAGCAAATTTCAAATCTCACCAAGACAAAACTACGGACAAAAGACCACATTAAAACATGAGCCGAATGAAAAATAATCCAACACTTACAATTTATAATTTATATATCGTTAAAAATGCCAAAAGTTATATGCCAAAAGCATCACTGGAACAGACTTAATACTTCTTGAGTACGATGCTCTGCTGTCCTAGTGTTTTGGATCTGCCAGTGCCTTTGCCATGGCTCATCAACTTTAAGAAATAATTTAAAAATGTAATAAAATAAAAATAAAATAAAAAATAAATTAAATTAACGACTCTGTATTCTTAATACGTGGATGTAATTTTTCATAAAATCACAATGTTTGAAAATTTTGGAAAACCTGAGGCTTAGAGCCCATAAACAAGTATTGTTTCCTTTTGAACTATTACTACATGAAATATTATTACTAGTGCCCTTTGTGTATCTATGAAGAGACAACTTTTGTTATTTCTTTTCTAAGAAACAATAATGGAAAATATATTTCACAAAAGATATTTGCAGACCTTAGAATAGTCTTATTTAATAACTCATAAATTCAACGATTTACGTTAACTACACAAATGTTTTAGTTTTTAACATTTAATTTTATTTTGAGGAATTAAAAATTGTAGCAAGGGACGCTGATATGATCGTTTCTAGAGTTGCGATGTAACATATAACATGTAACACTTTAGTGATTACATAATTTGTATAATCTAAAATCACACAAGAAATGTTTAACCGCCAACTAAATTAGATGTAATGAAGACTCGCTAATAATCTAACATAACAGCTGCAGATGCCGCAAATGTAGGGTAATGTAGACATTACTAATTTATTCTACAGCAGACGCTGAATTTCAGAGAGCTTGCCGTTCTTTTAAACCTTACCGTTCTGTGACGTCTCGACCTTGTTTTCTAAACTTATTCTGTGAGCGTTTGGTGGTGGAGGGATGCTTTAATCCTCGTGTTACTATTCCTTCGATGCCGCATTGCAGAGGTATTAAACATTCTTGTAAACGTTTCAACATTATACATTTTGGGCTGCCATTTCATGTAGGCCTGCAGTGGTCCGATTTTAATTATTTAAGTGTATTTTTTATTGACTAACCAAGACCTTTAAGATGATACAACAATGTAAGTGTTATTTGAACATTTTGAGTTGCCCCCCTCCTCATGTCCCTTGATTGCCCAAAATTTGAAAACTAACATTATTAGTGTAGCCCTTTGGAGCTAGTAAGATAGTCGCAAACAGATTTTATATATCCAAGATAACAGTCTAAGGCACTAGCCAGGTTAGCATTCATTTATTCACCGCGTTAATTATAACCTGACGTATAAAACACGTTTAAAGCATCCGTCTTCATTGATAGGACTCTGGCTCATTAGCATTTCCTCTTGTTGCCGGGACTCTTGAGTGGGAAGCTTTTTTTATTACTGAAATATATATAAAAACATTCAAAACATAAATCCATATATATATTGAAAATATTTGAAAAAACTTTTATATATTTCTTTAACAAACAATCATTATTTTATTATTTATTACAAAACTAATATCCGATTTTAATACAATTGTTTATAAGTTTATCCTTCCAATAAAATCACTCTCAGGCATAGATATTCTACATTCATTTGTCTCAGTTATTCTTATTTTAGACCGAGTGCCAGACCTGTTCAGACTTCCAATACACGGGTTTCCAATGGTGTACTATGAATTCGTCTTCATTTTAAAATGCATTGGCAGTTCGTGTAATTTTTTGGCGAGCTTAAAATGCCTTTAACATTGGAATACTTTTAAATGTCTAGCCTTTTTGATTAAATTTCTTAGAACCTTTCATTGTAGCATATATTTTATCTGCTACATAGTAGTTGTAATTATGTATCATAAAATAAGTTATAAGAAACGAATATTAAAATATCGAATTGATCTTATGAGCTGTTTAGTTTTAAGATACGCCAGGAATGTTGTAGTTCTTTCGTGTTTGGACGCTATTTTCATGAGACAAAATTCAGTGTTCAAAAACTACCAAAAATATAAACTTAAAATATGAAACGCAAAAAAGCAGTTTCTCAGAGTCATAGTATGTGAGTCATCTATAAAAAACGACTGCAAATAGGGTCGGGATGGGGACACACTAACTTTTGTCTGCGATTTCATATAATATGGTTTATAGTTGTGTACTGTATTCATTTTTGTGAATAAAGATCTTTTATTATATGTAAAACATAGATCTAAAAACATTTGTGCTTTTAGGTATTTTTTGCAAATATAACAAGTGAAAAGAGGCCACTGAGTGTTTGATAGCACAGGAATAGAATATAGCCTATAAAAAATTGAGACGCCGTATGGATATGCTAATGATCTTATTTCTCAAATGAATGTTAGATAGTAGTAGAAGATATTAAGAACAGAAAAGGAGCTGAATGGATATATTACTAATCTTAGGAAGCCACTGAATGTTAGATAGTGACTAAATACAATTCAAGAAAAATGGAGAAGGAGGTGAATTAGACCACTGAATTTAGGATGCCACTGAATTTGAATTGGAAGGGTTGGAGGATCATGGATGCGTGTATTATCTATTGTTATCACATACGCTAACTAGATTTCTGAGAATTACAAAACTGATTCAATAAGTTTTTTAGACTCCGGAGCTCAACCATATTTCGCGCTTTAAGCCCAAGTTCATATTATCTTCTTTGTTCAAAAAGATATGCAATTTAATCAAAGTATGAATTTCGCTCGTGCTACTTTTAGATCTTGGTGAACTTTGTTTTAACTATAAGGTTTTAATTTTAATTTTCTTTTCGTAATGTTTCTTTATAATAATAACCTCACAGAAACAAGATAAAAATATTATTCAAACAATACTCCTGATTACAATAAAAAATATCCAACTCAATTTATCTAATTATACATCAATATTTACAAGGAAAAATTTACATTACAAATTGATTACCATTAACAGTAACAATATTGTGACACTTTTGTATTGCATGCGCCGTTGTTAAATAGGAAAAGAATGTAGTCAAGCTTTATTGGCTCAATCGTTTTACAGTGCATTTTTCAGTTTTACCTCATATCCACTTTTTCATTTAGGTTTCTAGTTACCTTTGCATGCATCATTTACTATAATGGTATCAAATAATTCATACGTCTTGTGAAAAATAACTAACATTAGTTAAATAGAATATTAACAACACATTCAGTTTTTTTAGTTACTACAAGAAGTTAAGTAAACCGCTTATTGCATTCAGTCTTAAAAGATCCTTTGTTGGTGTACATTTTTAAGTCTAAAATTTCCATTGCAAATTGTGCATGAATCCCTTTATACAATACAGCAAAATAGTTATGTTAAATTATAACTTTAAACCGCAATGTTAATGGTACATTATTTTACACACAAGCTGCAGTACCTAATTTGTATCATTCAATTCTTACTCGATTCCGCAATTATTTCACTCTTTTTGTATACATTGTCCCCAACACAGACAGAGCCTAAGGGGGGTACTTAAATTTTCATTATTACATACAATTTTCTTGGCACAATTATTAGTATTAAAGACATAGAGAAAAATTCTATTGTGATTTAACTTACTTTATATATTGTATTACTTTGAGATATTGGAAGTAAATAAAGTAAAATATAATTGCATGTTTTGTATTTGTGTTTTGCGGTTATGGGAAATAAGATATGATATATTGATATTTATTTTAAGCAGTAATAATCATATTTTTTTCTATCGTTACTTTTGTATTTTCTCTTGTATATTTATTATAATTTTTTATTATATCGAGTTAAAATTGTATAATTTTAAATAAATGTACAGGTATAAAATAGCTCAGCGCGATTATTTTAGGATTTATAAAACATAAGAGTCACAAATATATATTGATTCTGGAACAGATTTAATTACAAATACTATGCAGGTAAATCAAGGATTGTTAAATTGTACACATTTATTGTTATTATTATAGTTCAGTATTTCATTAGTGATTTCAAAAATTTTAATATTATTATTAGTTTACGTGAAAAACTCTAACTTTATGTCGCGACATTTCAGAATGAGTCCAATATTGTTTATTTCTTTAACAGCTCCAAATTTATATACTAGGTTTAATGTATAGATTTAGTAACGTAGATAAATCTACGAATTCCAATTACATGGGTTTTATGAAGAGCTGACCTGTAGGGAGTAAAACTACTATGCTACATGTCCCCAGCATCAACCAGTCTCACACTTTCGAGTATATTGAATTATATAGTGCTTTTATTCGATAATATTTTACGTATTGTCAACGAACTGGCCGGTCGGCCATCTGTTATAGCAACAATGTTTAACCCTCAAATAAAAATCCCAGGAATCTACCTATTCCAAATCTTACAGTATATGGAGTCATAATACAGTAGCATCAGCATGTATTTTACCTATTTAAAAATATCTACTTAACCATCATCTGTTATAGACACGATGATCGACATAGGCTACCACTAAAAATCCCAGAAATCGACCGATCCCGAAACTTATAGTATATATTCATACAATTAAAGTATCAGAAAGTAATTTACTTATTGCCATCGAAATGGGCGGACAGTCAGCAATTAAACCTCTCTATAACAATGGCGTTATTTATCTACAAACTCTATGCTTGATATTTGGGGTCATATAATTGAATGTATTACGATTTACCTATTACTTTGAATAGAATAGAATGGTGCTATGTACAGAGTATATTTATCCCATTTAATGATCTTAGGAATCCATTTATTCAATACTACACTGCGTAGATAGAATAAAAGAATATTCAAAATCTTTCGTACATTATTTATTGTTACTAATCTTATGGGCTGAAATTTGTCAGAAGTGTAACGTACCTTTAGAAAACGTTAGTTATTTCATGTTGCAGATTGATAGGAGATTATTATGAATAGACTTATAATGTAAATTACGAGAAAGAAACTAAAATTTACTTTTGTTATTGATAGTTATATTAGATTAGATCCTTACAAATTAAATAATTACCTTCATTTGAACTTAAAATAATTGAAGATAGAGTACATAAACAACGCGATTCGTTTTCATAATGGTAATTTAGAATTTTTGGATAACTTGAATGAATGTATTGAAAAAAAATACAATCAACACTAATATAACTCAATAACGAGTCATTATTCCAGGCGATCAACCTGCGTTACTAATAGTTTTAGTACTCGAATATTCAAATGAGCGGGGTAATTTCGCGTGCAGCAAACACGTTTTTTCTTAAGTTAAATAATCAGTCTGCTTTAATAATGTTTTTAATTTATTGAAATCTGAATAATATAATTTTAAAATGAATATACAATTTAAAAGATTTAAATCATATTGAAAGACCTACCGGGCACATAACATCAACACATCCAAACAAATTTAAAATAAATTTTTTTATTTCACTGGCAGTAAGAAATCTGTACATTAAGGTAGGGTTGGTAAAATATCTGCACATATGGGACAGCTCCCGGAGGTTAGACGGCGCGGTGCAGATGTCTCCGCTTTACATAAATTACGGACATTGTGGCAAGGTTACACTCACTTTACACCATGAGGTAATGTAATATAAATCACTGGAAAGTACGTGATAAGCCTTCTGTCACAATTACTTTACTGTTAGATGGCGTGGCGCAGATGTCTCCGGTTTACATAAATTACGGACATTGTGGCAAGGTTACACTCACTTTACACCATGAGGTAATGTAATCTAAATCACTGGAAAGTACGTGATAAGCCTTCTGTCACAATTACTTTACTGTTAGACGGCGTGACGCAGGTGTCTCCGGTTTACATAAATTACGGACATTGTGCCCAGGTTACACTCACTTTACACCATGAGGTAATGTAATATAAATCACTGGAAAGTACGTGATAAGCCTTCTGTCACAATTAATTTACTGTTAGACGGCGTGGCGTAGGTGTTTCCGGTTTACATAAATTAAGGACGATGTTTCAAAGATACATTCCCATTACACCACGAGACAGTGTAATGTAATACACTGGAAAAAACGATATAGGCCTACTGTCAGTATTATTCTACTGTTAGAGTATAAGTTTAACCAATTTTACCATCAAACCATTACTACCTTAAGTCTTATTATTTGACTTTTCATACCGGCCCAACTTGTTTTTTTACTAATATTGCAATCATTTGTGTTCTTAAATATTGTTTTGGATTATAAAAATTATTAAAATAATAATGGTGAATTAGCGATTTGAATGGCTAAATTAAATATTTTTTATCCCATGATACATTTTATTAATTTAAATTTTCACAATAAACATAAAACATCCCTTCTTGCTACATTTAACAAACCATAATTATAAGAAATCTTGATCGGCAAATTTCATTCTCATTTAACGCTATACCAGAGGAAAGTTAGTAATTGTAACAATATTTTTGGTTAAATAAAGCAAAAGTGAATTTGATAACAAACTTCTTACTTACAGGATAAGTGTATCAAAGCATTTTTATTTAAAAAAATAAAAATAAGATTAAAATTATCTTTTTATCTATATGTAGTATTAATTTAAATGAATGCATTGAAAATAACCAAGAATGTCAGTAAAGACAAATATTTTTAACAAAGTATTATAAGGATACATGCGTTCCTAATGGTAATATTTTAAAGATGTTAAACGGGAAAGGGGGTACAGTCTGCTGAAGAAGCTCATAATGAATAATTTCGAAATCAGTGACATCTATATTACAGAATGTATTGCCATCCAGATGAATTGACATTCTCATTGTCTCGCCAAGTACACAACTGAGTGCATTACATCTACGATTGCCACCACGACAACGTTGCATGTACTTTCAAACATTTACAAAACAAGAATAATCCAATAAAAATGCAAAAGTTCTCCTAAAACTTTATTCTGAAAGATGATAATAACAACCAGATATATATATATATATATATATATATATATATATATAATGTATATAATGTATATTTAATGTGTGTGTATATATCCGGCTTCGAGTCCCGGCAGAGCAAGTACTTTTTGCGATTCAATGTTTATTCAAATTAAATTAGGCTATTGCCACTTATACCAATTTAATGTATATATATATATATATATATATATATATATATATATATATATATATATAATATATTTGTAATTAAGAGTTTTACTGGATATTCCGTACACGATTTTTGAAGAATTCTTATTAATGTGATCAAGTATAAATTTCCCGTTAAATGTCTGTAGATATTTTCACAGAGTAACTGGCTACCAGAAGAAAGATCATGTAACTTAGTTATACTTTTACTAAAACAATTGTGGTATTATTGAAGACGAGCTATTTCCAATTTATACTGAATATACATGAACCTGTTTTGTGTAATTCAATTAACATCCGTGTAGTACCGCTTTACATTGGTTTGTTTTATTCAATAGAATGATCACTTTCAATGCGCACAATACAGTAAAGTGAACTTTGATGTGATTGCTAACACTGTAAACAGTACTACTGTGTTCTATTTATCCATTTTTGATTGTTATTACAACAAATAGTGTTTGGTGATGATAGTATTCCATTAGAATCGATTCTTTCAACACATAACTATTAATAATGAAGTGAACTTTGCTGTGTTATGCTACCACTCTCTTAACATTACTCTTGTGTTCTAACAGTCCATTTAGCATTGTTGGTACATCAAATAATGCTTGGTGTTGATAGTATTCCATTGGAATCATCACTTTCTATTAGTATCATCGCTTTCAAGACACTCACTACAGTGAAATGAACTTTGCTGAGATTACTAACACTATTTAAACATTACACTTGTGTTTTATTTATCCATTTCAATCTAAACATTACTCGTATGTTCTATCTATACATTTTGGTTTGTTTGTTAAACCAAATAGTGTTTAGTGGTGATAGTATTTCATTACAACCATATCTTCTAACTTTGATTTGATTTAGTTGTGAAGGCAAATCTTTTACATTCAATCGCATTAAAAACAGTTAAGCTCGTATAAAAACAAAATTTATTTAGATCCACACGGAACAGAGACGGGAGTTTAAATTGATAATATCCATACTAAATGTTTATTTACATTTCAGTATTTACTCGTATGAACTTATTAACAAACAACAATCTGTATGTACGCTCCGGTGTGTGGCCCGCCACCCTCATCGATATCAACTATTTCTCACTAGTGTAATAGACAAGTCAGTGTAATATGCATCTAAGTAACTGATGCACAGCTACTCTTGTCAGTGCATTAACGAGATAGTGGAATTACCAACGGATTTACCATCACTTTTCTGTGAGCGCTTTTCGGTACATTACTTCGAAAAAATGTGTTACTCCCACAACAGTAAATGAATTTTGGTTTTGAACTGTTTAAAATAGTTATCATTTTAGAAGAAATGTAAAATTTAAAATACTTTATAAAAGTAAAATTTTTACTATTTACAGTTTGTACTGTTGGTGCAATGTTTGACTGATATGCATAAAAGTGTGAGAGCGTAGTGTCAGTTATATGAGACCAAATAGGTGGCAAGATTCCTGTTTGGTCAAACCGTTAGTGCAATTTTTAACCGATAAAAATAAAAGAGTCTGCAGCGTTATGAGAGTTATATGAGCCGAGCGCCTGGCACCGGACAGCTGCACGTATGACGTAATTTATGTAAAGCTGTGCCGACTACCCGGCCCTTGTGGCTATATGTAGTGTATATCTGCACAAATAAATACATCACTTACATTTTACAACACTCATCAGAATAAAAAAAAAAAATTATTTAATTGCTTTTACGTAGTGGCATTCCTCCCTAATAGTAGTGATTATACTAAATAAATTATATTTGGTATAACCTATACGTTAATAACAAAGGAACGACCTATTCCTTATAAGTCCTGTCACTTAAGATTCATTCTCGAACAATATCAAGTAAGAATATTAACAGTTCTGCACATTTTAAATATAAATTATACTTTGTGGAAATAGGACTTTCACGTAAGCATGGCATAAATTTTGTCGAAGAATATAGAACTTAGACTATTGATGATGATGAACTGTATTACGTGAAATCACGAGAAAACTACTCGTAAAGGCAACATATTAACCGAATTCCAGTACATCGCACTGCTGGAGGACGATTATATAAAATGGTAAACATAAGGTATTAGAACAACACTAGTTTTTTCTAAGATTTAGGGTAAGTTCTACATATTTTTAACTAACGAATGAACCAATTCAGCTTATTATATTTGTAAAATATTCATTGAAACCTGAGGATGGTATGAACCATCCATTATTTATGTTTCGTAAAAATTAAGACAAATACATGAAAGCTACCTGAAATATATTTTAATTCAGATAAAGTTTAGTATTTATGTTTCATAATCCAAATGAATGTAACAATAAACACTTGCTGATACTTTCCGATAAACTTCGATTAATTTGCTGAATCAACTGTTACAATTTAGATTTAATAAATTATTACGTGAACAATACTTGATGAGTAGTATATATCAGATGGCAAATAAAAGGTACTCCAGATTGCATCGGTGATAAAAACATACATTATACTTTAAATGCGATTTATGCTCGTACTAAACCAACCCTTATGGACAAAAACTTTAATGTTTTAACATATGAAAACCCAAAGTGGTGGGTTTCCTTTTTATTTCGAAATGGCATTTTAAGAAAAAAAAAAGTTTATGGAAAAAACATAGAAATGAACACTAACAATCCTCAATCATCTATTCTTTCTCAGAATATAGTCCTAGAAAAACATGACTGCTATTAGGTAAAACCTTAACGATTATCTTGGAGTGATACATGAACTAAAAAGGATTTTCTCCTTATACCGGAAGTTTAAATGAAGGAGGTAAAATTTCTCACTATTTTTTAATAGGATTCTCAGACAGATACTAGACACTATAATAAAAGGAAGAAGAATTGTAGGTAACCACAGGTTTATAATCGAATAAAATCTTCCTAATATAGTTAAGTTATATGTACAAAATTCGGTTACTTATAATCATTTCCAAATTCATTTAAAATTTGTATAATCATTTTATAAACCATTGTTGCTCAATTTCAAACTCACTCTTAATGAAATAAAAAAAACAACTCTACTGGTTATTCCTTTAACAATATAAATATGTAAGAAAACGTTAGTAAGGTTTTATCCTTCAAATATTGTTAAGAAAAGTACTGTAGCTGTATGTTTTTATACATTTCTGCACACATTGACTTAGGTTACACACATTACAAACATCAAGAGAACAAGTATTTTACCGAGAAATGTAACCGACGAATACATGTTGTCACTAGAACGAGATCTTAAACTCTTAGGTCACTCGCTTCTGATCCTAACACATCGACCTTAACACATCATCTACATTGACCAAATGAGATCAACCAAGGGCAGGAAGGTATAATGTGGCTAGGGATTTGATTTGGCGAGAGTGTAAATTCAATGTAATTAATTAACTGTGATTCATCGACTGTTAATGTTATTGTTTTACCGGCTTCCCACTACCCAGGCAGTCAGGTGGTGCTCGATATGGATTGTAAAAGAAACTCTGCCAGGATTTCTTAAAAGTTTCTCTGATTTTTAAAGTATAGAGATACTACGTATTAAAATTAAACAATATAATTAAACGTGTACCGGAAATTGGTTTCACTTAAATAGAAATGTGTTTAATGATTGCATAATGTTAAATAATGGTTTGAAACGTTACAAGTGAGTTATTAAAATATTTAATCACCAAGCAATATATTACTTGCGTAATTGTTATTACAGGGAAGTTTTGCCAAATAACAGACGTGCTTAACATCTTCTCAAATATACGTAAAGTTGCTATGTTACAGTTAAGGACGTTTCTGGCGTGCATGCTCCTACATTTAAAGCACACTATAAGTGCTTTTATTGGATTCAATTAAAAATATATTCATTTACTTAATGTGGAGTTTTATATTCAATAAATAACTTAAAATAACTTAATTTCAATAAACATTGAATCACAAAAAGTATTTGCTCCGCCGGGAGTCGAACCCGGATCTCTCACTTGCCGGGTGAATGTGCTACCATTACACCACAGAGCGCTTACTTTTTCCGATTCAATTATTTTGTATTTGGCCGTATCTGTCACATATGCGTTTAAATAAGCAAACTAACATATGATCGGAAGACCAAATACCTGTCAAACGACTTTTATTTACATTCAACTGTATAAATGGCAATAGCCTTATTTAATTTCAATAAACATTGAATCACAAAAAGTATTTGCTCCGCCGGGAGTCGAACCCGGATCTCTCACTTGCCGGGTGAATGTGCTACCATTACACCACAGAGCGCTTACTTTTTCCGATTCAATTATTTTGTATTTGGCCGTATCTGTCACATATGCGTTTAAATAAGCAAACTAACATATGATCGGAAGACTTATATATATATTTAATATAATAACTAAAATAACTTATATATATTTAAAAGTTTTAATTAAAACGATTGATTATGATAGACAGATAAAATTGTAAAAATATGAAAAATTATATCTTGACTCAAAAAAATTTTCTATGATGTTTCTAAATAAATATAACGCTCTAAATAAAAAAATATTGGATTACGTAACTGCTAAGATAGACAAAACCAAAATGGTAAACATTTCCTAAACGTCCCACGTTAAATTTTAAAATGTTATAAGTATGGAATAAGTTTCTTTAACTTTAAAATATTAAAAGGATTATTAACTTCCTTATATTCTATCTTTAATTAAGTAGATCAATATAAGGAGCTAAAATTATAAAATTAAATTTTCATATAAAACATACAGCAATTAATATGGATAATCTATAATATTGCAATATTCTTGATATGATCAGTACAGGAATAATTCAAAATTCCAATATATAAAACAGAGTATTACGATGATAAAATAATTAATTTATATTTGCACGATAAGATAGAGTGTATTGTTTGGCTCCAGTTGATATCAGAGCATTGTTCAGTGACGCCAGTATCTTGTACTATACTACCTATTGTTCCACTATAGTACACAATCTGTGTTTCTATAGCACGTGAATATAGATTAGCCTAATATTCACTACAGTTAATCGGTACAAGTAAATTAGCTATCTCATGTAAAATGCACATTATGTAAAATCCTCTAGTTACTGAATTTAATGGTGTAATATAAATTTACTTACATAATGAAAATTAAAATGTGACCTGTATAGTATTATAATTTCTACTAGAGCAATATAATACTTTTGTAAAATGGCTCACAAATATGTTAATTAATTATACCTCTCAACGGCAATATTACTGTCCAAAGTACATATAAAATATCCATAATAAACAATATGTATTATCAAAATATACTAATATATACTATGATTAATTTATATATACGTCCTCGTTAACGGCAATGCCATTTTAACTGAAAATACAAATTAAGGTTATAATAAGGAATATGCAGTACACTACAAAATACTAAGATATACTATATTATATACTATAATGTTATATTTACTGATATAGATCACGTTTTATAAAACAAGCCGACACATAGAACGTTATGTTAATAATAATGAAGTTAAGCACAAATAAATAATAACAGTGATACATTGTCTAAGGACAAAAACAAAGAATAAAGTTAAAAAAATGTCTAATTATGTGAGATTACAAAACTAGCCGTAAATATAATAAGTAGTATCATGTAAGGCCTATTATCAAGAACATAAATACGCATTATTTTGTGGGTCAGAAAGTATCTTCCTAGGGTGGTATTGAGGCGAGAAAGTAACGCACCCATCCGCTACAACATAACAACATAGGAACACACAACCACAGGCGTGGTGTAGAGGTCGGGTCCCTACTGCCGAATAAGGCAAGTTAAGGAAACGTGCCTGGTGTGCATTGTATATAAACTATGTTGCAAATTTTAACAAGACAAAGAAATGCAACAACAATCATCAACAACAATGTTGAAAATGTGATTATATGTGTTATAAGTAACAATTACTACTGCCTCAGATAACAACACGCTCTCCTGCATGAACATAAGAACTATTTGAATTTGGAACAGCCATAATTTAGAAAATGATTTTAAAATTACACTCGTAATCCTGCGGTATAGGGCTGGCTCACGAAAAAAGGAAGGCGTGAGCTTAATTAATAAATAACAAGGAATAATAATAAACCTTCAAACACAACAATAATAAAACAGCACAAAAATTAATAAAACAAGCATACTGAAACATAAACGACGTATCGCAGTCTATTGCTCTCAGGTACATAGAGGCACGGCGTGAAAGGCCGGTCCGGCATGTAGGGAAGCGGACGGAGTAATGCTCCCGTACTTAGACCTCGTCAGTAGAGCATTCTAGGCTTAGTCACACATAACTAAGTAAACCTACTT
Source organism: Homalodisca vitripennis (assembly GCF_021130785.1). NCBI lineage: Eukaryota > Metazoa > Arthropoda > Insecta > Hemiptera > Cicadellidae > Homalodisca > Homalodisca vitripennis. The sequence goes on from NW_025777277.1 coordinate 134,476, forward strand.
TATAACATAAAACTGAGTATATGCAAAGAGAAAAGAGTTCAGGTTGGTTAAAATGTTAATTGGTAACATGCAAAATCTCTGCCTCTCTGGCGTGTTCCCTGATTTAGCGTTTCATGTTGGAGTCGCCAATGTCCTTAGTATCCCAGTGAGAACGCCCCAGAGCGTCAAGTTTACACATACACCACATTTAAACACATGAGTCGGGGCCGTCGAAAGGGCGGAAAGAGGAACTGCTCCGGCTTAGTATGTCGATATTATTGTTCTGTGTTTGCTATTACCGTTGTTAGGTAAGTTTCTACTAGGAAACATTACTTGCCTATGTCGAATAAGATCCTTCCTTTTTAAATAATTTATTATAAATATAATATACTAATATAAGTGCATAAAGAATATACGAAAGTGTTCGCTATATTAGTTTTTCACATCCGTACATTTATACGTATTGACTATACGTTTGTCAAAAACTTGTTATCGTTTTTCCCGTTTCTGATTTTATGGCTGGGAGACAGGGTCTAATTACTACTTTTCATCAGAAATGTTTTTGTTACTTATCTTACACATATAAGCCAAAATACGCCAATATCAAATCGTTTTCCACCACAGTTCTCTCTAAAAAATACGCAAAAATAAAAATGACGCTACTGAATTAAATTTTATTAAAAACCAAATAAAGTCTGAGCTAGGACATTATGAACGATACACAGTACTGAAAATTTATAGCATTGCATGATTTCAATGTTGTATGGCATAATATAATTATAATACAAGCATAATATATTCATACATGCCCTAATTATTTAATCATCAGTAAAAGAGGCAGTATTTACATTCGAAATCCATTGCTTTAAACGGAAATCACATAAAACTGGAATTAGCATACAACAGTAACATTACATTGAATTCACAGGACGGTGCTAAACACTAACAACCAGACTGCTCATTACATTCCGCTCGGGACCCCCTCCCCCCTTCCACACATCGTGTGTGTGCTCTGTGTGTGATTGGATTTATTACACGATATGTTAACTTTTATTAGTAGTTTCTATCACCAAATGCTACTATACTTAATTAGGCTATTAAGAAATTGAAATGTACCTTATGAAATATAACTCAAAAGTTTAAAAATTTGACATTAGGATTCCTTAAGACTGTCCAAAAATATGTACATTTTTCCATGAATCGTTGTAGATATTCAATATACTTCATGGATACTTATAAAATCTTTTAGCTCTAAGACTACAGGTCCTTTATGCAGAATATCTTATAGTGACTATAACTTATTAAGGATTGTTCATAATGATATATAACCATAGTGTCCCTATTAGTCAAAAGTAAAGTGACTGCGAAGCCGCGTGTAACTGCTAAGCAATAGGTTAGAACAGTTAGACCACTTGATGAAGTAACAACAACCTGAATGATAAATGCCACCTGCCACTGTAGCTGTCCTGCAGCGTTATCATAACGTGATGAAGGATGACGAGGGTGTATGAGGCGATGACGTTTTGGTAATACATCTTTGAGCCTCAACAATACTCTTGTTACTTCATTACTTTACAGGAAGTTAGACTAGAACCGTCTTTCCAATCGAGAAATACCGTTTAAATGAATGGAGCAAAGTTTATCATAAAGTTCATTTATCATAAAGAATATGAATGTTATTGTTATTGAAACATAGTTATAATAATTTACAAACTAGACGTCCATGCCCAAAGTTGGCGTTAATGGCGAATTCAAAATGCTCTTGGTTTAGTCAATATGTTTAGCTACTTAAATTCATGTTAAAGCTAATCAACAGGTGCTATATTTTATAATCCAGCATTATGTCACACAATATCATTGAAACGTTGCAGGCTCAGGCCTCTCTCTATTGTTATTGTGTAGCAATGGGTAAATTCAATCGAAAGCCGTAGAAACGTACGTAGTCACAAGTTGTAAGCTATATAAAAGATGCACACATAAACAGTAATTTTAGGATTTCATCCAATTTGTATCAACTGTTACTATAAAAAGTAACGAAATGGTAGCCGATACTCAACTAAAATGGCGGAAATTATATTTATATTTCTTTATTAGTGCTTAAAATATATTTTCGCTCTCTGGCCTCATTGTGACACCTACTGTACAGCCTTTCAAAGAGCAATATGTTTTTCGTTAGTTTATATGTTATGAACTTTTGTGACCTTAATAACCCTAACAACGACCGGGAAGAATCTTTAATGTCTCAAGAAGGTAAATAAGTATTTAATGTAGTAATTTTGGGTAACTGTGTACAGAAATAAATAAAAGCGGCAGTATATGAGATTGTTTTGGAAAAATATGAATAATTATTAAATGATAATAGTTTTTTAAACAAGATAGGAGTGCTACACTTAGCGAGTCAATTATAAATTTCAGATATATAGCTCATTTCTTTAACGACAAACAAAACGTCAGAGGATCATATGAAAATTACTTTAATACACCCCTGGCAAACAAAAGAGAAAGCGTATAGGTCTACTGACTGACAAGCTTCATCAAAGCTCAGCCGAATCCATGTACGATCACGCAACTCGTTCTGTCAGTATAGAAATTAAGTTTCATGATAAACTTCAATTATACAGACCAAATACTTTTTGGGATATTTTACGCCATGGTACAATAACCTTTGTTTATTAAATTGAGTTTCCTAATAACTTTGAAATAATAAGCGAAATTATTCTGTAACCCACATCTGAATCCCATCTCAACACAATTCACGATTAACAATTCTTTATTGCCAGAGAACAAAGACAACACTTGTGTTACTATCGTCATAAATAACTCTATAAACTTAAATTGAATATTTATTAAATTATAAATTTATCTAAAATAGACAATTTCAACATAAAAAATACACTTTTCAACACCCAGTGAGATATGCTCCATTATTTTTCTTGCTCACGGTATAAAACTCATTTAATACTAAATGGCGCTTGAAGTATATGTATAAGTTCTTTATATAACCAGGAAATTTGTTGAAAAAATTTACACCAACTTGAGATGGCAAGTTCTCGTAAGATTTTATTCTGTGTTGGACAACTCTGAAATGTTTATAGCCTCTAGTATTGTAGCTATGAACGTCTATACCCTGCGTCAGCACACACTTCCACCGACAATATATAATTGTATCAAATATGAATAAACAGGGCAGTGGAAATGGCATGCGCCATAATCGAACTCAGTATTTCTCATACATAAATAAATCTGCAGGCTCAATTTCAAGTTTGTAGGTCAGATTGTTTTCGAAATTTGTAGAGATAAACAGATGAATACACATAAATTAATTTTGCCAGCGCCATGAAAGACAGGCTTCGCTAAACCTCTGCCAATTAATGTTTTAAGTGTTTTTTATTAATAATATTAGTTTATAAATTTACAAATAAATTGTAACATTAATGACTACTATTATACTAACGAACAACTTAAACTGTGTGGTATTAGGCTCCTGACAGTCTGGTTCAATACAAATAGATTGCCTTTTTCAATCGTAGCATTATTAATGATTAGCTAAATTCTCTATATTTGAACAAGAATATTACGCATTCCGTTGGTGATAAAGGAAATGATTGAGACGGGTTTGCTTGGCTAAACTTCCAGCAAGGCGTTTCTAAAGATAGAAACAAGGCAATACCTACATTTTATATTGCATTCCAATTACTCATGGATTTGCCTGCCAATTCTAATATTCGACTCATCAATATTGCTTGTAGTTGGATTTCGTCAGTAACTCTTAACTTTCGGATACCTTTCTAACTAATATTGGTGGATAAAGGAAATAATTTCTTCCTTCTTTAATCGTGCTTTGGGTGCGCGGTAAGTTTATAAGGCAGGTTTACATGTAAGAATATTCCTTTTAAAGCCGCTTAATCTGAGTTGAGTATTAACGAATATTTTTACTTCTTATAATAAACTGAGCATCCGTATTAGCAAGAGAATAACTTAGAATAAACCAATTTGGAAACAAATTCAATACAGTCATTTAACATTTAAACATGTAAAATAGTAACAACTGTAAAAAAAACTATCCAAAATTTTGTATGGAACTGCATATCCACATATGCAAGGATGAGTTCAATGTTGGTGCATGTCCATCAGAGGGATTTGACTGAGCGTCAGGGAACCCTATCATTCAGTAGCTGGGCACAATTTCTCTTGTCTGTTGGATGTGTGCCACATTTTATTTTGTACACGATTGTCTGTATGTAACCTAAGCAGGATATATTAAGAACAAAATAAAATTGTGTACCCACGGAAATAGATTAATCCGTACTGAACGTTAGAATAAAATAAGAATTCTAATAATTCTTTTATTTATAGTTAAACTGTATGATTTGAAAGTAATCGGTTTAAAATATTAAAACAATTTTATATTTAACAATCTAAATTAACTTTTATTTTCAATATCAGTTTCAAATATATAAATCAAATACCACACACATAAAATAATGTATAAATATAGCTATACTAGTTTACACACAATAGCAATAGTGACGGAAAGGTAACAGTATAGACAAGACCTACATTCTGCATTTATGCAGTATTGAATAACAAGTCTTGTAGACTTTTATATTAATATAAAGGGTCAGAAAATATGTTATTATCAATTCTGTTTCATGATTCTGTGTAATTTGGACCTGCATGAATAATCATATAATATATCCGTTAATATATGTACATAACAAACTGAGTTTCCATTTTAAGTTCTAAACATAATTTTTTCCAATAATTTTAAAGTATAAATATTCTAGTAATGAGACGATAGTTTCAGTACTTTGAGAAATCTTGTATAAATTCGTAGAGAAACTAACTATAATAATAAATAAAACTACAACTAAACAGCACGAATTATCATTTTCAATCTTTGTAAATACTCTTATCTTTTGCTCCCGTGAGAGATGTTTCAGTATTCCTAACTTTGTTGAAATTTTAAAAACTAATAATCAATAATTTTCTGCTACAATATCTCTAAATTTATTGAGACAGCTTCGCAGCTGATAGGTTAATCTAGATCTGACATCGCATAATATAAGCGCTAAAAAAGGATTACGTCCTTAGTTCCTTAGAGTTTCATAGTAAATAATCGTGGTATTATTCCACTCCAGGAAATTAAGATAAAGTCGAATGTTAACTCACAATAGATATCAATTACTTTTAACAGCTGAAATACACCGACATAATACACGTGACATCTCTTTAGTTATCTAAATTAAGATAAACGTTAAATTTATTCTACTAAAATGTGTATGTTGACTCTAATGGCTTCAGCTAAATTAATTTACACGTTGAGTTTATTCCACAGGAAAGTATCATATCACTCCCAGTGGCTGCATTATACTAACAAAACATACTTTTTATATCTCTTCTTAGCTACATGAAGATAAACGTAGATTTTATTCATATGTGATGCCTCAAATTCCTTCAGTACATTGGCACAAAAAACGTACCATTTCTCAGCTTATCAAAATAAGGATAAACGTAATTCCACTAGAAAGTAACTTATCACTTCCAGAGGCTGCATTGCACTAACTTCATACATTTTATATATCTTAGGAGATCTTGGGAATAACTTAGGGGTTGGTAATGAGCAGCTATTGTTGGATAAGTACAGATCTTTCATGTACTCCAAGTCGCTAATTAAAGTTTACACAGTTGGTCTCTTTACTGCAGAATAGCCCTCTATTATTTCCCACCAAACAGTATTTCCATTATTTTAGACCTCGACTTGGTATAGAATGACTGTGACTGGTCGCATGAACCAGAGAATGGTATCGATGCAGTTCCAGTTTTCCCTGCTTCCCAGATTAATCTCAAAAAGAACAATACCTGGGGTAAGCTGACCCAAAACTCACGCAGAAACCTTCTACATGGAAGTCACCAACTACATCAGAATAATGTGTGGTAAGATATCCTACGACATCCTTCTCTCCAGGACAGGCGAAGCTGCCTTTCCCATGCAATCCGTAGTTGAATCGGCGAGAGCCACGAAGTCATAATATTATTTTATACATAATTGACTTTTAATAAATTGTTTATTAAAAAGGGCTAACTAGTTATAGATTTTATTTTTATATTTCTATGATAATTTTATAAATTACGAAGCCGGTACTTAATAGTTATTGATTAACATATTCAGTAGCGTTATAAAAACATTGGTTGTATTAGTGTTATAAATCTTAATTTGGTATAATTTAATTTCCTGACTGTTAGGAAGTTCAACAAATTTTACCATAAAATAGGGATGTTAAAAATTATATTCTGTTATTATTGGAGAAAGTCAGTACTGATATAATTCTAATGGAACGGATTAAAATTTGATATTTAAAACAATATAATAAACAAAAACATTTATTCTATCGGAAAATTTTAAAATATACTCAGTTATTAAGGTATCAATAATTTAAGTAAAAAAAGGAATTAAATATATACAGCTAAGTATTAGAGGATAAATGGGCAGTTTAGGCTAGCGCTGAGACAGTTGCGTGATATAAATGTACTGTACTTAGGACTTAATCTCCAAACACTCTGTCACTTGACCTCCTACTGCTACACTATGGGGTAGTTAAACAGTTCTCTAGCAAGGATCCGTTAAGTTAATAACGTTTTATAAAATATAGCTTAAGTATATTAAGTTAATTTAATTTACTAAATTATAAGAGCTAAAGTGTCTGAAGATAGACGATAAGTTTTACCTTACGCAGAGTTGTATCGGAGAAGGATTTTCTTGAAACTCCGTTGTGGAAAGAGCCTTGAAAGAGAGATATTATTCAGGAGGTCTCATCTTGTGTCAGTGGGTACTTCCGGCGGCTCCATGTCTGAAACAGATTTTAGAAATTATATAATGCAGGAACTGGAAAAGAAGGAAGAAATAGCTGGTCGGAAGTTCAGTACCTAATAAGCGGTTGTGAGCAATACAGAGAGGAAATGTGCAAGGAGAACAGACACAGAATGTTAAGTGAGAGTTGCCACCTTGTCACAAAACAATAACTGAGGGTGGAAATGAGTTCCTTTACTCATCATCTTACAAGAGGATATTTTAGTAAAGACGTGGTTCTACAAGCTGAAACTGGATAAGATGCAGAGGATTTGATGGAGCAGAAAAACTTGTCGTGAGTTATTAGGTTTTTAATAGGAACAGTCTTCTTATTCCACAGAGTCCAGTAATAACATGTTTTGCCATTCAAGTGCAGAGATAAAAAGGTGAATTGTTCATCAAAAACATTGTTGTCAGTGAAATAGATGAAAAACTTAACAAAGGAATTGAAGTTTGAGAAATAACTACAATTATACTAGGTTCACAAAAACTACAATACTTAAATGGTGAAATGAAAAGGAAATGGTTAAGAGGTAGAGTGAAAACATTTATTGAATGCTATTGAGCATGTTGACGTACCTAAAGTTGTAAAATAATACAAACTATTGCCAAATACAGTACTGTAAAAATACAAAATATTAGAAGTAATACCTGAACAAAGAGAAGAAAAAGGAGGTTATTAGATGCTTAAGATTTAAAAGAGGTGAATATTTTGAAATATTACGTGGAGTAGAGAAGTATTAACAAACCGTGAAAAAGGAAAATGGAAAAAATAGTTTATACACGTAAGAAACCAATGTTTAAAGGTTATTTTTGACGATGGAAGGATTGTGAAGGAAACAGGATTTTTCCGGACATTTGCCATCGTTCAGTGAAACCAGAAAACAGTAACACTACGTTTCGAGATCTGCAATCTGATCTCTTCTTCAGGTAAAGAACTAACCTAACACATAATTACAAACTAGATTAAAATAAACAAATCTTACTAAAGCGTTGTGGCACGCCTAAGTCAGGAATCACAAGCTACATGTTGTTGTCAACTTCACTAACACTAAATACAAGCACTTAATACAAAACTATACAAAACACTAATCATTAAAACTAAACTACGGAATATAGGTCACAATACGTCTTCACTCGTCTACTAACCACCTACGACTGACCAGAGGGACTAGCCAATGGCAATCGTGACGGCTGGCTAAAACAAGATGGCGGAAATACAAGGGAAGGGGAACAGGAATGGGCCCTTTCGTTATTATTGGTTCATGCGAGATGAACTTCTTAAAACCATATTGTGACTCCGCATTGGTTTATTACTAATATCCGATCCGTTTGATACTTTTGGTTTTCTCTTTAGTTCATTTTTTAGAATTGGCAACCAAAGCGGCCTAATCTCGACTGATGGTTGACTGATTGGTTGGTCTGCCAATTTAATGTATGTTGCCTCAATTAATTTCCTTTTGAAAAAATGTGGTTCCCGATGTATTATGTGGGCTTCATCCCAATTCATATGATGGTCTTCGGACCAACAATGGTGTGCAATTTTTGACTTTTCTGTGAAACCCTTTCTCGTGTTTTCTTTGTGTTCTTTTATCCTTACGTTTAGTGGTCTTTTTGTCTCGCCTATGTATTCCCTATTGCAGCTACATTTTATACTGTAAACACAGTTTTTGGAAACCTGTGTGCCATTTTTTGGTTTTGTTTTTACGAGACTTTGTCTAAGAGTGTTGTGTGTTTTAAACGCGGTTCTAATGTTGTACTTTCTACCTACTCTTCTAATTTTCTCCGATAATCCCGGCACATAAGGGATTGACATAAACGCAAATTTATCACAATTCTGTTTTTCTGACTCAGGAATGATTCTTCTGGTTCGTTTGCACTTATTAATTACTAATTGAGGGTATCCATTGCTTCTGAGATCCGATTCAATTTTCTTAAATTCTTCTTTTAGTCCATCTTTATCTGAGCACAAGCTCTTTGCTCTATCAAACAACGAGTAGGCTACTCCTTCTTTGACAGATTTTTGATGGTTGGATTGATAATTTAAATATTTTCCTGTGTGTGTTATCTTTCGAAAAACAGTTGTCTTAAGGACATCCCTATCTCTTAATACACACACATCTAAAAAGGGAAGCTTGTTTTGGACTTCCACTTCCATTGTGAGGCGGATGGAAGGAGAAATACTATTAATGTGATTCAAAAAATTATTTAATTCAATGTCTCCATGAGAAAAAATAACAAAGGTATCATCCACATACCTCCACCAAATCTTCGGTTTGAACTGAGCTGAAGCCAAAGCTTTTCGCTCGAATTCCTCCATAAAGATATTGGCGAAAATAGGAGACAGTGGAGAACCCATTGCCATCCCCTCATCTTGACGGTAAATTTTACCCTCTAACTCAAAATAATTGCATTGAGTGCATAGTTCTAACAGTTCCATAATTACTGGCACGGGAAGTTTAGTTCTATCCTTTAATGTTTGCTTTTCTTTGAGACGTGATTTAATAATTCCGAGAGTTTCTGGAACTGATACATTTGTAAATAGACTTTCGACATCAAAACTTACCAGTTTGTCAGTTTCAGTCAACTTTAGGGATTTTGACTTCTCTACGAAATCCCTGGAATTTTTGATGAAAGAGTCAGTTTTTCCTACCAATGGCGTTAAGATGTCCAAGAGGACTTTAGACAATTCCCTGCAAGGTGAATCACGAGAACTAATGATGGGCCGAAGAGGGATGGTAGGTTTGTGGATTTTGGGAAGGCCATACATATGGGGGATTTTTGAGTGGTGAGGAGTTAATTTAGATCTAAATTTATCTGAAAAAAATTCTTTATGTTTTCTTAAGGTGTTTGCTACTTTGCGTTCAAATGAATCAGTCGGGTCTTTATTTAAAACTGTATATTTGCCAGTATTTAAAGTTTCCGCAATCTTTTCTTTATACGCTACTGAGTCAAGTACCACAGTAGCGTTGCCTTTGTCGGCAGGTAAGATTTTGACCGTGTCGTCTTTCCCAAGGATCGACCTGGCCTTTTTCTCCTCTATTGTCAAATTGGGTTTTGTGGGAGGAATTTTTCTGAGTAAAAGACTGGCCTCACAACGAAACCGGTCACCCTGTTCCTCAGGTAACTGTGAAACAGCCGACTCGATTCCAGTTACAAAATCCAGTGCCTTTACCGATTTTTTTGCCACAGAAAAGTTTAAACCCTTGGATAAGACTGATATTTCCGCTTCATTCAGGATTTTTGAAGAGAGGTTGATTACATTTTTATTATTTGCATCCGTATTCACGTTGCCATCCTTAGGCAAATCACATTTTTAGGCCTAATTTTTTCCAGTTTGGAGATTTTCTTTTTCTTATCTGTTTCAGAAACTTTTATACATCTATTTTGGATGCTTTCAGTCCAAACCAATGTGAAAGGAACATGGGACTGGTAGATTATTCTGTGAGTAAAATATTCCGTTTTTGCCTTCTATTTAATTTTTCTTTTTTCTTTGATTCAGTGATACCTTTGCAGTTTTTGAAAATATTTTTCACCTATGGCAACCACCTTTCAAACTATGTCGAATCTTCGCATTAAACCTGAAAACTGCAGTGTATTTAGTTAATTTACAGCGGATATAGATTAGAGAAGGATAGGGCACAACTATCTATCATTATCGTGGTACCATACAATTCTTCTCTCCCTCTTCTCATCTTTGTTTAGTATTGTATTTATGGGTCCCTACATTAGTTTTAACTGTACTTTCGTGGTGCACATTCGGTAATGAACTTGGTTTGCATAATTCATCATTCTCATATGCTTCAAATAGTGTCATAAATTGTTATGGGCTTCCTCATTGAAAAGAATAGATTTTCTGGTTTTAATTAGCGATTCCCATCTTGACCTCCATCACGTCTGTACCTTAAACTTCGTGCCAACAACGTGCTAATGTCTTTACCTGATCTGTTAACACAATGCAAGTCAACACACTATGCTTTCATAAACGATCGTGATAACACGAATCTTCCAATCCTGAACCCTCAACTCATTTCTCTAGAGGGGTTATTAAGTCATCTGCAGGGGATTTAAAAGATATTAGTGGTTTTAAGAAATATTTAAAAGAAGTAAAAATAACTTTACACAAGTTTCCACTTATTATTTTTTAATTGAGTTTCTTCCTTGACAGTTAAAACAGATTATATATAACAGTATACTATATAATACTCTAGTTTCTTCGATACAATAACTATAATTCGAAAATATAATATAGCAGCAGATCGATAAAAACAATATAATATGATATGATGATATCAGAGCGTAACTATATAATTTCATTTATTATTAGAATTTTCTTTCTCACACCCAAAGTAAAACTATGTTGAGTATTCATTAAAGTTATAATTTTACTATTGTAAATCAGTTATGCGGTATATTAATTTAAATAAATTAGAGATTTATGTTGCCAAAGAATTATATGTAGAGAATTCTGATAGTAAAATCTTGTTAAATTTAATTATTATTTTCCATTGGCACTTGTTGCTTTATATTGTGAATTAGAAGTTAAATACATGATCTAAGTAAACACATACCAAATAGTTCTTTTCATCAAATTTTGAAAGTCCAGAATTTATTTTATTTTTTAGTATGGACACGATCGGGCACTAAATACGGTTTTTGACATTTTTGTCAATATTTGTTTCATTCCATAATGAGCTTCTTTTCGTTGCACTATGTTCTGTCGTACTATGAAACCGACTATTGATCTAAATTATTGTTGTCATTTTACCTCGATGGTTGCCAATATTAAAAAGTGTCTGCCTAGCAAATTAATAACACACCATATTATGACAGAACTGGATAAATGTTATACAATATTTAATATTGTATAAAATTTCATATATGGAAAAGAACCACCAGTTTGGAACACCAAGCAAGATTCTGTAGGCTGAATGGATTGCACCTCAGGACTTGCACCTCCCTATACTTGGTCTAGACTTCATCAATTCCTTTACTAATGCTTCCTAAGGTCTGAGGTGGTAAGGAGGTCGGAGGAACTACGCAGCTCTCTACGAGACATATTTATATAGACACAAGAAGTGTTGGGCTGCAAGGAAAATACGAAAAACCTGTAGCAGTTAATAGTTTTTTTGTTAATTACTAAACGTACGTATGATGTTTTTAAAATGGGCAACAATGTTTACCAACGATTTGGAAGCCTATTATGGTTTTTAAAAAAATTAAATTTTTAAATTTGTTTTATGCAATATTTAATTGCATTTTCTAAAATTCGATGTTTTTAAATGGTTTTCCTCGTAAAAAGTAAGAAATATACGAATATGATCAAAGTAGTTACGTTAAAAAGTTCTCGATGTACTAACGAAGGAAGATCAGGTGAACAAATAGAGCATGTAATCACCAGTCTGGGTACCCAAAGGATTATCGACCCAGTGCACTAGTGGCTAACATTAAGGTCAATACGTTGTCTACAGTCACACAGGGACTAACATAGCACAGCAGCTGATGGTGGAGGATTGATGCCTCATTACCTTCCTGCAAATATAACCTTTCAAAGCACGATGTTGCATAAGGTCTGTTTGAGGATGAATTGAGCCGGTCACAAATAGTGTACCTAAAATACTGTACTTAAATTACACACTCAGAACAGTTTTGTAAACCAATTTACTAAGTATAGTGTTCCACTTTTTTATAAAACGATAACTCACTGTACGATATATCATGTCAGTCTTATATGAAAATAAACAACTGCGCTTGCAGTAAAAAATTGGAAACTTGACTCTTCTCTTGAGGATTTGACTAATAAAAGTGATCATTAAAAACCTGAGTTCCACCATCCTTTCATTAAAACTCAAAGAATGTTTCTAATACGGTGTTTCTGTTTAAAATTACGTAACTAAATACTGTAGCAGTAAAATATGCTAGATTTTAGGTAGGTTAGGAGCAATAATAATTTATGATTATATTCTGATACACAGAATAATTAAAATTAATACATTAAAGTAGGTAAATAACTGAATTTTGGATTCTGTATAAAATAAAGTACACACTCCAGGTATTAAATATTTGTAGCTTACTCTGCGAAAATAGTATTTTAGATTATAATTTCAGGAATTGCGAGCAACATCTAAAATTGTTGTGTTGATATAATCTGTATGTTAACACTTACAGAAAATATCTACAAACTGAACTTTACCGTACATGAATCCTGGAATCAAAATCATTCCCGACTTCCTAGAAAAAAACGTGTTTGTACAAAAGTAGCTGAAGTCCTTTACCTATAATATAAGTAGTGATAATATCTTAACTGTCTCAAAATCTACATATTCCTTCCAATTGAATCGAAAGAATAATTTTTTATCCGAGATAGTAACCTATTTACATATTGAAATTTTAGAGAATTACTCCTCGTACACGAAAAAAGTTTATAATAATAAAATATGCGTATGTCTTGTTTACAATAAATTTCTACTTTTTATAAGGTTTACCATAAATATGTAAATGGCCGTAAAAAATTTAAATTGATTACGTTTTAACAAATAGTATGCAATATTTGCAGTATGATAGCTGCCATCCACAGTATGTAAAAAATTTATACCCAAGGATCTTGCTTTAAATGCCAAGAATGTATGTACAAATGACACTGACTTCCAAAATTATGTATCAACATTATTAAATTCATTAATCAACAGTGTACCCTGCAACATTGATTAACATTGAAATAGCTAAGCCTAAAAACAAAAAATATGTTTTATGTGCTGTGGAAAAAGATTCCAAATTTGTACCTCAGTACCATCCTGGATTACACTAAGTAATGAAGACCGCCTACAAAATATTGGAACAATCTCCAGAAACAAAGGATCTTTTTAATAGACCTCCTAGAATTATTTTCAAAAGACCATCAAATATGAAAAATCTATTATTTCATCCAAAATATATTAAAGATAAAGACAATAGTCAAAATTTTAAACACAAATGCCATCCATGCAATAAACCACGCTGTGGAATATGCAATATGATGAAATCTACAAACTGTTACAAAAGCTGTGTTACGCACAAAAAATATTCTACTGCGGAAAACATCACATGTAAAAGTGCAAATGTAGTCTTAAAATGATCCTGTCAACATTGCCTTAAAGACTACATTGGAGAAACATCTACGTCACTTAGGCGAGGATGAACAATCATCGTGCCGATGTTCGACATCAAAATTTACTTAGACCCCTATCTGCACACGCTGTCCAATAAAATCAAAGCTTTGAAAATTGTTTCTCTCTAATTGGCATCAAGAAGTATCAAAATTATGACAAGAATACAAAAAATTATTACTAAGAAGATAGGAACAAGCAAATATAATGGCTCTTCAATAAAAATCACCAGTTGGATTAAAGTTAAGATACAGTTAATTTAAATTTATTATTCAATAATTCTATCTATCTCTGTGTTTAGGAAAGGTTACATGTTTAATTTGCTTGTTTCCATACTATATGTTTTTGTTGTTTGCAATGTTTCATAACCTTCATTCCTATATTTGTTTATATTTAATTTTATACATGCTTTTGATAAAGTTAATGAAGTTAATGAAAAGTAACGAAATATTAAGCATTTCGAGTTGAAGAAACGTGTTTTGTTTTCTTTTATACAATAGAAACGTGTTCATATATTCTTTTATATGTATATATATATATATATATATATATGTATAAAAGAAAACAAAACACGTTTCTTCAACTCGAAATGCTTAATATTTCGTTACTTTTCATTAACTTCATTAACTTAATCAAAAGCATGTATAAAATTATATATATATATATATATATATATATATATATATATATATATATATATATTACAGTGCTCGATTTCTAGAAATTGAGGTACCGGAACTACAACCTGCCGAGACCCCCTTCTATTATATATCATTCCATCACCGCAAAACAGTGTTTTCTGTTGTTTGCTGTGAAGCTTCACTTAGTTCTGAAAGCTCTTGTAAAGCGTCAGCCATCAAACCCAGGTCTAATATGAAATTTGTATCTGTGATTTTGTTGAGGAGGCCAGAAAAAGTACTTCTTTCTTTGTTGTCTCTAGTTGTATCATTTGAAGCTTCTTTGAAGTGTTGTACTAACGCCTCGTAGGACTCCCATACAGCTGAGACAGATCTGAAACTAGATGCGACCCAACGGGTGCTCAAAACTCTTCCAATTTTTTAAATTTCTGCCTCTAATAGATTCGCACAGTTCCGGAGTTCCCTACTGGTCTCTGGTGAGGCGTGATAGATAACATAGAGTTTATCAATAAAGGATTTGAATCTGCTTACTCCTGAAACAGATTTAATAACGTCTGAAACTGACAGCTCAAGTCTGAGGTTTGCACAGTGCCAGACAATAATAGAAGGGAATTTCTGACAAAATAATTCCCCAATTCCTTTGTGTTTTCCGAGCATGGTAGCAGCACCATCACAAGTTAAGCTTGTCAAGTTATCGCTTAAAAACTGCTCAGATAATCCATTTGAATGAAGGCAGTTCATTAATGAGTCAAATACTTCTTTAGCGGTAACGCCATCAAGTTCTACCAGATCCAGAAATACGTTAGTGGAGCCACACATACCAGTTTTTTTCAAAGAAAACCGGACGTATACAATAAAACTTGACTTATTACTTAAGGAAGTGGATTCATCAATTATCAGACCAATTTTTGTCTCATTCTCAATAATTTCACTTACAAATTTTTTCTTCGATTCCTTACTGGTGTGCAAAGAAATAGTAGCACAAGCTTTGTCAGAATGTAAAATGCGACCTATGTTGATCCCGTTAAGTTCTTGCAAATCTATTTCTGTTTCAAAATCATTAAAGGATTGATTTCCTTTAACAACCTTGTATGCCGTTCGAAATATTTTTTAGGTAATTTCTTTTTCCTAGGAACGCTGTTTCAAGATATTTTTCTCCAATGCTCCGTCTTTAGCTTCGGATAAAATTTCATCTGCTGCTTTATGGCCAGCACTCTCTTTGTGGTCGTGAATTTTTTTCCTTAATGGAGTTTGTTTTTTCTCTTTTGTGTCTCCATAACTAACTGTCTATCTCACCATTTGCCCATTCTTTTGAAATTTTCATGCCTGTTTTTTTCTTTACAAATAAGATCCCAACTTCCTTACAAGTCCTACATCCTAACATTCCATTTTTAATAAACAACCATTCATACCTTTTGCGAAATTGTATTTTTTGCGAGTAATTCCAACAATCTGGCAAGTCATCGTTGCATTCAATCTGCTGTTCTTTTTCTTTAGGGGGATTCACATTAATTTCAAATCTGGTTACCTTTTCACTGCTAGAAGATAATTGTGACGTCGATGAAATCTGTAGGCACTTCGAGATAGCTTCTTGATACATTTGAATGTTTTATTATTGATTGCGAGGTAAACTATAGTAATCATATATTTTAAGAATTTGATGTTCATAATACATTTGGTAATTAACTCATCAACCAAAAATTTACTTTTGGTTTCAGTGGCTTTTTGGTACAGATTATTATTATTTGTTGAAGGAAAGAGGTCCCGGAACGCCGTTCCGCCGCGTTCCGTCTCAAATCGAGCCCTATATATATATATATATATATATATATATATATATATATATATATATATATATATATATATATATATATATATAGACATTGGAGAAATTGGGGAATTTTCAAATGTTTACTACAGCAAAGAAAAATTTTATTGATTATCATTAATACATTTAACACACTTATAAACGTATATACACTAGTAAGACAATGAGAATACGGGAATGAATGGTGTGTTTAAGAAGAAATAAGCTTTAAATTTGGCAGTCAGAAATGTTTCTTTTAGTATCTTGTAGTATTTGGATAATCTTTAAACTTTATATGCATTTACTTTTGTGAATGAACTTCCCTAAATTTATTAAATACGTCTGAAATCTATTTTTGAGTTTTGAGGTATGCTTTGAGAGGATACTTTAAATACCTGGTAAACATATAATACTTTTAATATAAAAAAGTAAATTAAAAACTCTTCTTTGTGACGAAAATTTTAAACATTTTTGGGGAAAAGAATTATTTCGCCATTCTAGTCGCACTCGAGGAAGATTCTGGCAGAAGTTTAAACTAGCCCTGTGTAAATAGATTTTAAATGTCAAAAAAATTTCCTCAATGTTATTACTCATGACAATATAATACTAGTCAAATCTATTGTATTAAAATATAGTTGAAAAACATGACCTGTATACAGTAAAATAAATAATGTCAATACTAAATTATGTACGTAAAATATCAGTTAATTGTGTTAATACTAAAGTAAATTATTTATATCTACGCTTAACAAATGCTTTGAGTATCAGGAGGATAACCACAGACATCGGCCGCGCTGGAGATACCCGTACATATCAGTGCTTACAGATAAACCGGAACTCTTGATACGTCAAATCCCCTGCGGGCTCCGCAGGGACCACCTCATGGATTATTTACTTATCTGCACTTCCTCGGTTTAACGAACAAACGGCAATAAGATGTATTGAGAGTTTAGTTATCGATGAAAACGAAAGGGATTTTATATTTTTTGCTCCAATAAATAATTAACAATTAAAATAACGCATGCTTTCAATATTTTTAGCTTAGTTTACTCTCTTCTCTTAAGTGTAAAAAAGGATTAATATATAAGACTAGCTGTTTCCCGCGGCTTCGCACGCGTCTCTTAAGCTTTGCCCGTATATTTCTTTGCCTTCAAATAGTGTTTGGATATTTTAATATACGTAACTACTGTGTTGTAATTGCAGTTTATAATATGCAGGCGCTTTGATAACTTTTATATCTTGCAGTACAGCCTGGTGGTTAGTTACATCAATGGGCATTGCGTATAAACCTTCTACATAGAAAAATACAAATTTTCATAGTGATCGGTCCAATAGTTTCTGGGTCTATAAAGGACAAACACACAAACATTCATTTTTATATATTATGATTGCAGAAACAGTTTAAACAAAATTTGTCGTTTCTCTTAAGCTTACTCTATGCTTTAAAACTATAAGTGTAAAGAAATTTATATATATATTTATATATTTTGTCGCATTATATAATATGTTTACAAAGAACAGCTGATTAAAAATTTGAAAAGACTCTTTCACTTAATAACATATGTTTGCTGCAATGCATTTCTTACGGGTATTTCTGTAACCAGTGGGGCGGAATCCTGAATCGGGAAAGGGATAAAAAGTATCCTATAACCTTCTACAGATCAAGACGAACAAATTAAAAAAAAAATTAGGCGAATCCGTCCAGCCGTTTGTGAGTGATGCTGTTACACACGAACAGTTTCATTTTTATATATATAGATTAAAACACTGATTTCTCTATGTTCACATAGCAATACATTTTAATTAATTATTTTATATTTAAAAATGTAGATTACATCCATAGACATTTTTTCATTTAAACACTAAACATAAAAAGTATTATAGAAGCAATAGGATTTTAAGTGTTTATTGCTACTGGTTGTGATTTTTACTGTGTATATTGTGAGAATTATCACGGATTTATTTGTTTATGTTGACATGTATGAACAATTTAAAATAATAACCTAATGACCTAAAGCCAGTGAAATGTTTATGGTGGTAATATTCTAGACAGTCAGATGATACTGTCATACAAATTCACGTAAACGCGAGGAAACTGCCACTAAAACCTTTTAAGAGTAAAGTTAACTTCGGTGTTGACAAGAATCTTTACGGCTGCAAAAAGTACATAAAGCCTTACTATGTACTAAACCGGCTCTATTTTCTACCCTATACAGATACAAAAATTCTCTCTATCCTCATATTACCGAAAACCTGATCCTCAGTAGTACTGAAGTAATCTTCAGGTGTCCTCTTTTTCTCTTTAAACACAGTCAATAAACCAATAACAAACCTGTAACTAAATTAGGTGTGAATCACCTCATCTCAAGGCCGTTCTAATAGACATACAACATTACGATATATAAATATATTTCATTATAATTGATATAGTAAATACAATGATCTTAGATTCATAAATACTAGTTCTGATTAATTTTGTAGGTAAATCTATTATTACGAGTAGAAATAAGTAGACAAATACAGTATTGGAGTAGTGATAAAGACGACCTAATTCAGAATGGCCAAGTATATGTACTCATCACTATAAATACTGTAATTAATACAGTATTCGATAATAATACAATATAAATTCTAATTTATATTGATCTAGTAGATGCATCATTGCTAGAAATACTTGGACAGTTATAGTACGAGGGGGTACTCAAAAGTTCCAGGAATAGCTCTGCCGTAGGTACTCTTGCGTAGTACAAATACTCGCCGCATGGCTCTTGTAGCGCTGCTCTTTTCCAGCTCAATGCCGCCTGTTGCGTTGACCTGACGTGTTCTGTCCCCGTACAGTAATAGTTTTAGCTAGTGCTTTTTTGTGATCGTGCCGTTTTTTCAAATAGGGTTCAGCTGTGAAATTTTGTTTTCTGCTTGGCAAAAACGCCGCTGAAACAGTTGAAATGTTGAAGACAGCTTACAAAGACGACGCTATTGGGAAAACCCAAGCTGCTTTAAATCACGGCAGGCTTCAATTCGATGTTCCTTTTGAAAGTCAGTGAGAGCACGAGGCACAAACTTGGCGGCAACCCTTTTCATGTTCAAGTCTTCGATAAAAACCTTTGAACTGAGCTCCATGACAGCCCACTAGCTTCTGATATTTGCTCGATAGTCTGTCGTCGGTCTGCAAGCACAATTCCTTTCACTTTCACAAGATTTTCGTCTGTTCGGGAGGTCGATGGTCGTCCAGAACGAGGTTTGTCCTCAATTGACAAGTCACCATTTTAAACCGAGAAAACCATTCGTACACTTGGGTTTTCCCCATAGCGTTGTCTTTGTAGGCTGCCTTCAAAAATTTCTACAGTTTCAGCGGCGTTTTTGCCAAGCAGAAAACAAAATTTCACAGCTGCACTCTGTTCACTCAAGCTAGCCATTGTAAAAAACGGCACGATCACAAAACAGCACTAGCTAAAACTATTACTGCACGGGGACAGAACACGTCAGGTCAACGCAACAGGCGGCACTGAGCTAGCAAATAGCAGCGCTACAAGAGCTAAGAGTCAAAAAGTTTTACTACGCAAGCTCCGCCTACGGCAGAGCAATTCCGGTAACTTTTGGGTACCCCCTTGTATAAGATAATAATAAAAAAATCATTCATAGTCCAGATTTATCCAGTAGCTACACACATCACAATAAAAGCAAATATTAACACAGTATTGTATAACAATAAACAATTAAATTTTGATTTAGATTGATCTGGTAGATAAACTGGCAAACATATTACTTTCACAAATAAAGTATTAGATAATAACAAATTAAATTAATCCTAATTTAAATTAATCCATAAAATGTACACATCAGTATAAACCGATCTATAACAAGTTAAGCGAAACCATTCAAGAGTGTGTTTGTACGATGAAGAGCCTGTTGTGATCTCATATTATCATGAAGAGAATAATGAAAGACTTTACTCTGTCAGCCGTAGTGTGTATAGTGTGCCCCGACATTGTCTCCTGTACAGTTAAGCTCCTGCGGCAGCGCTGTCGTCTGCCGTATTAAGGTTGGGACACACATAACCGCACCGTGACCGACACGTGAGTCGGCCGAGTATCGGTGCGGGCTCGGCTCGGTTACCGTGAGGCCACACATTTCCGTATGCAGTCCGAGCGCAACAATCTCACTGTTTGTACTAGAGCATGTTTCTTTTGAATTCGAAGTGACAGATAATTAAAAAATATTCGGAAGATATTGCTTGAGATTATTGTTAATTTCATTGCTGTTATTTTTATTAATCGCTGTGGTGAATGAAATATTGCAATGCTACAGTAAAGCTTTGTATAATCAGCTAGTATGTAAAATTTGTAAATATCTTTATCTTGGTTATATTTTTTATCCCTATAATTCTTGTTCATTGTGTTTCATTGCAGTGAATTTTGGTCAAATACACTATAAACAGTATATTTGGTGTTTTTTTGTATTAAACCCAAAAGCTATAGAGTTTGCCATGTTGCAAGCCCGTTTATAATAATTTGTAAAACATAGTAAATATTTGTAAAATATATACTGGAGAACATACAAAAAACAGATTTTACCAAATGCTTTTCTTTTATAGCTCCGAGGACAACTAATTTATTGCCAGAATTAGTCAAAAATAGTAGAAACATAAATATATTTTCTAAAAAAATTAGAGTATGGTTGATCGGTCAAAATGATATTGAGTATATGTTTAAGATAATAAATTAGTGTATGGTTAGTCTTGTCTGCTAAGTTATAATAATATTTAAATAGACACGTTAGAGCATTATAAAATAATTATTTATAATATAATATTTAATGTTACATGTGTAAAGCCTAATATTTGAATTAATTGTAAATCATGCATAAATCCTTTTTGTATAATACAGCACACTAGTTATACTAAATTTAAACTTTGAAACGTAATATTACATTATTTACTACATTATAAGCTACAATAACTCATTTTTATCATTTCATTCTTGCTCGATTCCGCTATTTTTATTTTTTTACTTTTTTATTTTTATTTTTGTATATAGTATCCCCAACACAGGCACAGCCTCTTATGGGGTACCCAAATTTCCATTATTTTGTAAATCTATTGGCCTAATTATTAGTTTAAAAAAAAAGAAAGAAAAATCTAAAAGGATGTAACCTACTTTTTTATATTTTATTACTCTAAGTAAATAAATTAGAAATAAAGTAAGTAGAAAACATCTTTTTGTATTTGTTATTTACTGCTATTGTAAATACGTTATGTTATAGTATTATTTATTACTAAGCACTGGCAATAATATTTATTTGTAATATTCAGTTTGTTATTATGGGGAAATAAATGATTTATTATTATTATTTATTTTTAACATGGGTTTTTCTTGCATGAAAATCTTATTGTAAATAAAATATTTTTTATTTTTACTTTATTGAAGTGAAAAGAATAAAAAAATAAAAAGGTTATAGAAATATTCTAAATATGACCATTACAAAATACCGGAATAAATTTGTCAAGTAACTTCAATACATCAAAGAAAAATAGATTTTCGCGCAAATAATTACATGCTTGTTATTTTTTAATTAATGAAAAATGTTTATAGATTTTTCATAATTCGAATGTAGTTGTTTAAAATCACTTAAGGTACAACATGGTTTTCAAATTTGTTGTAATAAGAAAATATGCACAATAAGAAAATATGACTAGTTTACTCTAAGGTAAGAAAATGTAATACTTTTAATAATAAATATGATTTTGTACGCGAACACAGGATGTAGCGTTAGTAGGCTATACTAAATAATTCACTAAAATAGAACGTGTAGACTACTTAAATAGTTTTTAAAAAGAAGAACGCAACAGTAAACAACATATGATGCCGCTCGTAGACCGCACCGTGCCCGTCAAAATTCAAACTAAACATATCGGTGACGGTGCGGGCACGGTGCGGCCACGACGGTCTGGTGTCGGTGCGGACATGTGTGGACTTGCAGGTTTGAAAACTGCGCTGCAATTCTTTCACCGTAGGACGGCCAGCATACGGCCGACTGACGTGTCGGGCGCGGTGCGGTTATGTGTGTCCCAACCTTTACTGTTAATACCTGCTGTCAGCCGTAGCGTGTATAGTGTGCCGCGACATCGTCTGCTGTACAGTTAAGCTCCTGCGGCAGCGCTGTCGTCTGCCGTATTACTGTTAATACCTGCTGTTGACTTAACGTCCTATTCTACATAATATTTATGGTTAATCTTGTTTTTATGTTGCATAGCAACACAAGAGACTACCATTGTTCGTTCTGAATGCGAATAAAATACACTAAATGTAATAGAACATAATGTAATTAACTTCGTTCCGGAAGAGGTTTTAGTCAAAACATGTAATATCACTTGAATATTTGTCAATATTTTGTGAATATTTAATACGATATATGGAATAAAAGGTAAAATATATTAAAAACGTAAACTAGGCCAAAATCCAACCTAATTTTAAATTGTTTCCATAATTTTATTGTAAGTTATTCCAAAACTACTTTAACACTGTGCCTGGTTTATTTCCTAAAATTATCATTCTTATGGTGCAAATATAACTAATCTTAGATAACGTTAAGATTTATTTTACAGCAATCATCTTAACCAATATCAATATAATTGCAGTCTATGGTTGCGATGTTAGTATTATATAATACAATACATTTGCTATGACAATTTAAATTATTTTATGTGCCGTAATAAAAATTACAGATTACATTTTTAAGATTTTGTCTCGGAACCACTGTTTCGATATTTTTACCACAATTGTAGATAACTTGGTTTTTGACGTCACTAAAATGCTGCAATACAAGAATGTTTGAACCCCGTTTTAGAAAACAATAACGTATGGCATATAGGATACTAAACTGTCCATACTACTTCGAATTTTAGTTTCATTACTTTTAGAGAATAGTTAATGTTTTGCGCGTTACTTAATTACTCTCAGACTTTTGTAATTGTAAAAGCTTCTTTGACGCGTCTTAAATGTTAGAATAAACTTTTAAATCTCCTAATTTTTATCGGGGTTATTTATATTGTAATTTATTTTTTTATAACTATCTAAACTAGGGGCTATTTATGTTACAAACAAAAACGTGTTGACATAGAATGATGGTTTCAGTTAGTGAGGTAGGACCGAAAAAAACTGAGTCGTCTTTAAGATTTAAGAATTTTTCTTCCTTGCGTACTGAGAGCAAAATAAATTATAATATATTATGTTAAAATTAAACAATCATAACTGAACCCCTTTGACTTTTTAATTCGTGGCTCGTATTACCACCAACTTTCGGTATAACTGTAGCAGTATCTGTTACAAATAGCATTGTTTTAGAATAAATCTTAATTTGTTCTATTTCATAACTGAGTAAGTTTATGTGATGGTGGAATCAAAATGTCATCGGCATAACTCTCTATTTTATATGATATACAACATCAAATATTATTTTGAGGAGAATTTTTAATAAGATAGGGTCCAATTTACTCTCTTGAGGAATATCCTACAAATTTACTTCCCCACTAAATGCTCTTGTCTGTCCGATTGTGACGTGTCTATTTGATAGTTATAACTATACCTAGGCCAAAAACTCTCTTGTGTTTTATTGTTTGAAACACTGTTGATAGTAAGACTTCGGTCTCTTGGTATTTATATTATTATATATAGTAGTGAAAAATTGCACAAGTTGAACACTACTGGTGAAGTAGTATTCATTAGATTAACTATTAATAGTGTCGGCTTAAAGCTAACAAAGCCGTAATTTGGAGTTTTTTTATTCGGCTTCATGGTCAAAATTTTGTAATCGACAAGGTTGACAGTAGAAATATTTTGTGGCTAATTCTCTGTAGTATGATACCTTTATGGCTACCAGCTTTCATTAAAATTAGCATCCAAGGGGTTAAGATTCATGGTCCAAATAAAGATAAGTATTTTATTTTTATGAAAATGTCATGGATGATTTGCATTGTTGAGAATTGTTCAGGATATAAGCTGTAAATACTATATTTTCTAAATAAATTTTCAGTTAGACAGGTCAGTCAGTGATATTCATCCTGGGCAAAGTGTTGTATCTAACATCAATCGGTTTTTTTACATAAAAGAACATACTCATATCTGAAGGCTAAGATTGAATTATTAGTGTAAATCCTCTGTTCTTCGGTATAACATAAATAGGTAAGATTGTTTAACAGGCACTCGTCCATAGAACTGTATACTGTATATACTCGCGCAGTTATCTGAAACTGTTCTGCAACAATTTTTATTACCAAAGTCGCACGGTGAAAGTAATTAATTACAGTTAGTATTACAGGATATTGGGGATTAAGTTGCTCCATTAGAGCACATTTTAAAATGCTCGCATTTAGGTACACTTATATTAGCTTTGGTGTATAGTAATGACTTGAAATGTTCATCTTTTTTTGTTAAAATACGTCAGTATATAGTAAATCAATAACGACAAAAAGTTAACATTTATAAAACTTTTAAATATAAATCTATATATATATATATATATATATATATATATATATATATATATATATATATATATATATATATATATATGTATAATATTTATTTATATATCCCATAATACTACACCAATATATCTATAGGTACCAAAACACTACAAAACACGAATATCGATCGAAAATCGCAATAAAAAAACAAATAAAGCCTTTAAAGTAATTTTAAACCTACTCACACACCTCTATCTACAACGCTTCACAAGAGGGGAACCACTCCGATTGACGTTTTAGCTAATTTGTTCCTTTTTATTTAAATTCTGGCTGCTTTGGTTGTTTCTATGACCGTATGTTCAGCTTATGGAACAGAAAGCCAACCGGGTTTTCGAAACCAGTCATGGTGAATTTTTGATGGTCTTATATTCCTACATTTTTTAGAAACTAGAGCCATAAAATATCACCACGAATAAAAGTTAAAAGTATATCCTTTACAACATCCTTCTAAAGTTTTCCTTCCAAGAAAGGTATTTTTTGGAAACCTTGACTACGTAACGTTGTTTAAAAATTCTGATAAATTTTGGATTTTCCCACGCAATATTTGTTAATAAGCCAGAATGAAATATCGTTTAATTTCTCCTCAAATGTAAAAACTAGTTTTGTTATTTATGTACGCACAAACGTGTTATGAAACCTTTTTTTAATTTATTAAAAATAAAATTAAATATTTAACATTAATTTTTCAAAATAAAGTCATACACTAGCTTGGTATTAGAGAGTGAGTTTTGAGCATGACTGCGTGAATTCAACCAATAACAGAGTGAGCTGTACTATCGCAGGAATGGAAATCGACCCTCTTGTATAACACTGTGTGTATTGTTCATGTAATATTCATTAGCTCAGAAACCAATTTCGGCAGATTCGACTCCAGGCTACACAAGCACTTATCATTATATTAGACGAGTGATTGGTACTATTGCAGGAATAGAGATGACCCTCTTGTATAACACTGTGTATTATTCATGTAATATTCATTAGCTCAGAAACCAATCTTGTCAGATTCTACTCGAGGCTACACAAGTACTTGTCAGAATGTCAGACCCAGAAAAATGTTCACTTCAATCATTTACCGCTAGCTAAATATTTTACTCATAATCCACAAACATTTGAAACAAAGCAACATATTAACGGTTTTTTTGCATTAATTCATTGTCCCGATTACTATATTTTGTGTTATACTGACATGTTATATAGCGGTGGAGAGCCGGATAGTGAGTGTACTACTATGTACTCTTCCCATCAGGGAGGGAAGCGTGTTCCAGATTGAGTGACGCTTTTTAAACTACTCCTAAGCTTTCTTATTAATATCATACGTAAAATTCCTTTTAAAAAAGCCGAACTTTCGTTACCTAATAATCTTAACGTAAAATCAGTTAAAAATTGCAAGTACTGCTGGTTATATATATTTTTTACCAAACAGTTTTGGAATAATAACTATAATAATTGGGTAACTACTGCATATTTTTAGTTCTTAAGTTAGAAAATAATATTTCGCAGGTATATTCGTTAATTAACATGAAGAACATAGTTCTTTTAATAAAATGAATGACAGACTTTAAACAAATTTCTGAATGAACCTAGTGGAAGTGTCGAAACTAATAGTAAGGTTATACATATACAAGCAAAGTATTTTTATCAAATTCGTATCTATTTCATTAATGTATAAATGAAAATATGGAGAACGATTGTATAATATTCTATTGTTAGCTTAATGATTATTTATTTTTTACTGTTTATAATCATTTTTCATTATCTTTTAAAACTCGATTCTGTATTGTAGAGTTTTATGTTCTGTAAATGGTCATCGTTTTACTTAAGCACTTTAAGAAATTGATCATTTATAATGTTATTCATTAAGACTTTTTTTATTTCTTAGGCGGAATAAGAAGACAGTGAAAACTACAAGAGTCGTTTGTTGTCGTGATCATAAGGTCGCACATCCCTCTTTCCACTGTGTAGGAGTTATGATAAGCAGATGTGACACTCCCTATCCCTATCAGTAGCTTCCACTTCCATTATCCATACATTTTGCTATATTATAAATTCGTACTTGAAGAACTGAAATAACTTTAAAGTTAAAACATTTTGTATAAAAAATTATACATGTTACAAAACTGCAAACGATTTTACCTGGATTAGTTTTACAGTAAAAATCATAGCGTAAGCTTTGAAGTGTTACCTTTAGTACCAAAACATAAGCTTTATACAAAAAGGAAAACATATTTTGATGTAAGAGTATAAATAATCTTATAAGTGGAATTTTAAAACTACTATCGTATACCAAATATTGTGATATGACATCAGTTCATATGGTCTCACACGTGTCAAAACAATCGCTTGGAAAGAAGACGCCTCTTGAGAAACAAATAACTGGATAACCCCAAAAGTTATATTACAATTAAATATAAATTCTAATGTGTAGACTGCCGTTATGCGGTGAAACGCGAAAGCTCAGTGATTGCGTGCTGTAATATGCATTTGGAGAGCTATTATGAGATGCGAGATATTAACGTAAGTCCTCGAGACGTGTTTATAGAGATTGGTTTCTAAGGTAATGAATACTTAATACCATAACTGTGTTCGCGGTGCTGAGTGAGGTATTTTGACAGTTGAAACAGCTATAAGTGAATCATATTATTGTATACAATATATTTTGAGCATTTATGAAATTCTATTAATGTAATGTACGTTATTTTATTAAATTCTGAATTTTTTTACTTGTATAATCTAATCGTTGTCTTAAAAAAAAAATTTTCAATAATGTATTAGATATGTAGTATCTTAATTTATAGTGTTAATGTCAATCATACATAAATTTCTAAGAAAGATTTACACGTCAATTTTATGAACAGGTTCAATGCTAATGGAAATTTTTTTTTAAACACCCTCGTTTATTAAAATGGTAATTAGGTTTTGGGATATACTCTAATAGATGCTGTATTGTGATATATTAAAACTTAATGAGCTAATGAATGTCAAAATCTGTATTAAGCACAACCTCAGTAATATCGTGGAAGCTGAGCACAAATTCTGGTCCTGCTCTTTTATTGAACAAAATTTGTGTTAAACTGCCTGGAGAATCCTACGTTTAAGGATTACATACAAGGATTTAATAGCTTTTTTACCATTGAAGTGCCGAAAGAGAATCACTCTCAGTTAAGCAGGAATAATGGATGGCTCGTATGATTTTATGCTTGATATGGTTTATTCGTTATAGCATGTCAATGTAAGTAAATCTGTAAGAACATATAAACACTTTGGAAAATGAAGCAATTTGTTACGCAATGAATATATTTCGGGTTTTTTTAGTAATTGAAGTTTCGCATAACATTTAAAATGGTAATGGTGGTGATATGGATGGGTGGGTGAGGGTTTCAGCGACAAAACTCACCCTATATAATCACAAAGAGTGACTTGTATTCAGATTTTGCATCGAGCCATGACTATTATTAATGCGAGGTAGCACAGTTAGGGACTGTAGTTGTAACAAAATTCCCGGGTTTCTTTGTTTGAGTCATGTGTTATACACGCAAGCCAATATATTATTTAACTATCCGTGCATAGCCTGATTATGCGTAGAAATTAGAATACAACAAACGCAATATTATACCTATTTTTATCTATTATTTTAATTCTGTTATATCACTCTTCATGCCCTTGAAAATAAGAGATTGTTCTCGTGTAATTAAATAGCTTTATTCCATATCAGACTTTAAAGACTACTATTTTGGAAATGGTTATTTTAAATTTTTATAATTTATTAAAATAATAAAGGACAACACTTAATATTATAATAATTTTATGTTTACATATAGTAAAGTTACCTGTCAAAGAATTATATCGTAAGAAACGCTTTTCAATGGTCAGGATGTTTTAGAACACTTTTTTGGGTTTTTAATAATTAAAACAATTTATAATTTCATGGAATATTGAACTTTTACTCGATGTTAGTTATTCATTTGCGGTTTATTTTGTAGCATTAAAACACTATTATATTAAGATTGTTACAAATAGATATTTTCAGTACAGAGGTTACCTCAGCCTGTCCAGACATACTTTTGTTGTGTCGTGCACAGGCTGTGTGGGGCTACTCTACTGCACGTGTGGGTGAGCGGAAGCTCGTAATACTCTGTTTTCCAGTAAGTAACTACAGTAACCTACAATTAACCTGAGCCTGTCGAGACATGCTTGTGTTGGGGCGTGCACACGCTGTGTGGGGCTACTCTACTGCACGTGTGGGTGAGCTGGAGCTTGTAATACTCTGTTTTCCAGTAAGTAACTACAGTAACCTACAATTAACCTGAGCCTGTCCAGACATGCTTGTATTGGGGCGTGTAACTGGCTGTTGCTCTTTTTCTGCACGTATTCGTGAGCGAAGATCGTATTGCTCTGTTTCCTGTAATAAAAAGTCACTTCTCTACAGCCTCTAATCACGACATAACATTTTAACTGTTCACTTACTACGAGAATACACGAATCGAAATCTGTGATAAATATACTATGTGAATATTGCCGGTTTAAATTAAACAAGGAACCAATACACTGAAGCAAAACTTTTAGATAACAACGTTAAGCAATTATATAATATGTTAAATACTTTCGTCATAATAAATTACTTCATGAAAAATGTACCTGCAGTTTTATAATATCAATTAATCTTACATAAACTTATATTATACGTACTGACAGCGTTGCCAGCCCTTGTAACCTACAAAATGTCAAGCTGCATTCAGCACCGTTATGAAAGGACACTAATCACATTAGATCTGGCTGAAGTATAAAATCCCTTGCTAACCTGTCGTTGTATAGGTACTATTTTCACATGATGATACTAACGGTCTGTTTTATGCACAAGCCTCTTTACAATGTAACTCAGATCTGTCACATTTGAAATATTATAAAACAACGTAGCAATGGCGTTTGTAATTGATTTGGGGTGGAGTGCAAACATTCAAGTTTACTCGATTTGACATGACATTTTAGTTTCGGTTGATTGATTAAACAAACGTAAATAACACTAAATATAAACTTCAGTTAATACTAGACACCAAATACGTATTGAAACGTTCGTCTCTGGAAATCTCTCTTCTACTCCTCCCGCGCACTAATGTTACAGATTTAGTTGGCTTTGACTATTTGGTGTCAACATATGGACGACCAGTTGAGGTTATTTTCACAGCACTATAAGGTGCACATTTGAGTGCACTGCGGTGTTTCTGATACGATCTTTAAGCACGGTGAAGCAACCGGGTTTTCTACACATTTATGTCAGGAACATCGCATTGCACTCAGTTTTGCACCTGATGGGACAATGAGAATACCTCTTCTATGATATTAAAAGCATGTAAAGAGTTTATTTTTTGCTCCATCGTTACCGACTGGACCTCTTCAGACGAACATGACTTTAGGTTCCAGGATGCAAGTATATGACAGCGTCAAATTCCAGCCGCTGCACTAAGGGGAAGGTGAACTGAACATTGGCATGGAATAAAGCTTCTGTTTAGACATATCATGTGGCTTTTCCTTCCTCTCTTTTTAGTACATGTATATAACTGTCGTAATAAAAAATTGTACAACCAAATAATTACTTGCACTATTACAATTATTGTTTATAATATTTAATAGTAAACACGTTTAACTATTCATACGTTTGTACCGAGTGGACATATGGGTTAGGAGATTTCTGAGGTCGTAATAATAGATACTCATTGTTGCAGAGTTTACTTATAAGTTTAATTATGTCAAATAAAATCTAAAACAACTACTTTTGATGTTTAAATAAAATTATGACTTACGAAGTTGCTGTCAAAATAGGGTAGTAATGTAATTAAATGGTAACTTAGAGGATGGCCTGTTGGTTCCAGTTTTCTTTAGAATTTTGCCCACGAGCTTAATTATTTCATAAAACTTTAATATGACTTCCCTTCACGTTGAAGTTTACTTACACACCATGGCATCAGCATCTTGGCTCGACATTGTAGCTGTAGTCGAAAGGGAGATTATAAGACAATAATTCTAGTACTGTAAGTACTTGAAGTTGAACAAGAAATCGCCTAAAAAAGTCACAAGGGTATTAGGCGACCCCTTTATCGAGACGACTTATAATCACGACAACGTGGTTTCGTCAGTAGGATATCAGCATACTAATATCTGTATTGATCTAGGATATAAAATATTGGCATTGGGAAGTTAATTTACTCTTAAAAAATTTGCTTATTTATCATTCAAAATCTATGCAACGCTTGAAAGATCTAACTTAAAATACGAAAATGTAAATTTCACTTAAATTCTTGGCGCTCGAGTTGGTAACCGTTAAGCTGTGGAACAGCTATAAATTTCGAGAGAGAAAAAAGGACAACGCGTACCAATTAGTTTATGATTCTGTCAAAGACGTAGGTGCAGGAACATGGGAACAATAATACTCACCAGTGACGAATAAAAGGGTTGCGAATATACGTATAAAATGCAACTAAATAACGGTAAAATTCCATAATTTAGCTGTTAAATCGTGACATATACCAGGAAAAGAAGTGTGTGACAGGAAATTCCGTATTTGCTATACGTAAAACATTATCCCGGGTAAAAGCAAACTGTGCTGCAGAGCTCTAAGTTGTCGGAAAAGATTTAAAACAAATGGTTACTGCAGAAGATGAATCTTAATTGCAAGTTTGAATTAAAAACGTTTTTGGCACTTTACACTTTCCTTCTTTCCTAGACTTGTTAGCAAAGTTTGGCAAACATTTAGGTGCAATAACTTTATAATATACTTTATATTATTGTGTACACCATTTTCACTTTGTATGCACACATTTTTATAAATTTTATTCCAAAGATAATTTGTATAGTTTTATTTGGTTTAAAACGTAGTAAGAAATTTCTGATATCGAAGCATTGTGCCGCTATTTCAAACCTAGTATTCGACTGAATGAATTACAGACATTATCTATGAATTAAATTCATTTTAATAATAATTTGCATAAGGCTTACACCATACGTTAATGTTTCATGCTTTAATATCAAACTCAGCTGTCCCTGGCTACAAGTAAAATCTTACAGATTAGCTAAATATAACATTTTTCAAGTTATTACGTATATATATATATATATATATATATATATATATATATATATATATACATGAGCTCTTTACCCTCCTAACAAACATTTCCTCTTAGAATGTTTTAGTGAGAAACTCTTATGGGTTTTATATTAACACAGTAGGAGTAATCTTATTCGAGAAAAGTTTAAGAGGTCGTTCGTGAAGTAATAAATTAATTTTGCTGCCCGTTGTTCTTTACCAATTCAGTTGTTCAAATTGTTTCAATAATCTATCAAACTGTTTAAAGTTGATAACATTTATATAAAAATGAACCCTGATGAGTTATAAAGTCTGACACATGTAACAGTGATGGCAGAGACAATGACACTGTTGACATCAAAAGCACTTTGGATGAATAACTGTTAATGAAAAACTTAGCATCATAATGCACCCTGCAGGAAGTTCATTTAAGGAAACCCATCTCAAATTTCGCTAAAATCATGAAATTAATGCATAATACTGACGTTCAATTGTTAATGTGCTAGCAATTAACGCGTTACAGAGGCGTTCTTAGTATATTAAAGTATGAATATTGAAGTCTGATACCACACAATGTACGATTTTCTTTAGTTAATGAATGGTAAAATTAATTTGTAAATTTTATAATTTATTAATAGATAAGTTATTATTATAAAGATGATGTGACTCAAAGATGTGATTTCCTAGACAAAATGATCTCCCACACACTTTTCATCCTTAATCATGTTATGATATCCCTGCAGGACGGCTACAGTGACGAGTGCCATTTATCACTCAGGTTTGTTGTTACTTCATCATGTGGTATATCTATTATAAACTGTTACTAGTATTAAATACATATACTAGCAGTTACACGCAGCGCCACCCACGGATTACCTCTACAAACACTGGGACACCGTGGGTATGTGAGAGTATAAACACGTGTGGCATAAGTGGCAATCACTAGAAAATAATATATAAATCCCTAAATATTTTTGATTTAATTTTAAAGATTGGGCCCTAAGGTCTCAGATTGAAACTGCTTTTTAAGTACCCGTAAAAAACGCACATGTCTCTCCAATATTGCATGATATTTTATTTAATACCTAAGAAAATTTCAACAACAATATTTGGTCAATTTGATAGATTCCTAATGTCAAAGTCCTTAGAATTTCAACTATTTTTTATTTGGTGGTTTGATTTTTGAATTAATTATCTTAGCACATTTTTGGTGACGAAAACTACTATTAACACGTAAAAAATCGTATAATAAACCCAATCACACACAGAACACCCACACACAATGTGTGGAAGGGGGGAGTGGTTCCCGAGCGGAATGTAAAGAGCAGTCTGGCAGTTGGTGTTTAGCACCGTCCTGTGAATTCAATGTAACGTTACTGTTGTATGCTAATCCCAGTATGAATGTGATTTCCGTTTAAAGCGATGGATTTTGAATGCAAATGCTGTCTCTTTTGTTGGTGGTTAAATAATTAGGGCATTTAGTTGGATATTTTATTCTTGAATTATAATTTTATTAAGTCGTATAAAATAGAAATTATAAAAATTCGATGACATTTCAGTATATTGTCAAGCTTAGATTTTACTTCGGTCATACTGGAAATAGATTTACTAGTATATTATTTTTAATTTTGCATATATAGAAAATGTTTTTTGGGAGAATTAAGGTGCACAATAATCAAATACTGAGCTTTTACTCATAGTGTAAGAAGCTTATAAATTGCTCTTAGTCCTGTAAGATCCTTAGTGCTGCTTCCGGAGCGAAAGAGTATTTATGATTAGTAAGTTTAAGGGGTGAGGGAAGCATCCTATCGAGATGCACGAAAAAGAATTTGGGCACTAATCTCAAAGTCATGCCCCCCCCCCCGGAAAAAGGGAAGACTAGCTCTGAAACAGCCTCTCTAGTAAAAACAGGCAGGGGGTGGCACACCATTGTTGAGGCTAGCAAGTACCTCTGATATTTGGGGAACAAACCTCACAAAACTCCACCAGTCATTTCCCGCACTATACTAGACCTTAACATTAATGTAAACATTGTTTATGTTACTAAAATGTTTATACATATTATAATACTCTATTGAACTATTTATAACTTTCACTCTGTAAGTAAATTTATGTTACAACTGATTACATTCAGGGACATGAGGATTTATCGTAATACGTGCCCCGTTACATAGAACTGTGTTACTACCAAATCAAAAACGACAATCTAAAATTGTAACAAAAATCCAGAATGGATTAATATAACGCAAGTGTAATAATGTTTAGACAGTGGTACCATAACACAGCAAAGCTTAGTTTACTCTAATGATTGCATTGGGAGCGATGATTCGAATGGAATACTATCACTACAAAACACTATTTGCTGTATCAATAATCCAAAATTGATAAATAGAGCATAATAATACTATTTATTTAGAGAATGGCAGCAATCACAGCAAAGTTCAGTTCACTATAGTGAGTGTGTTGAAAGTGATGGTGTATTGTAATACTACCAACACCAAGCATTATTTGCTGTAATAACAATTCATTATGGATAAGTAGAACACAGTAGTACTGTTTAAAGTTGTAGGAATCACAGCAAAGTTGAGTTGACTGTAGTGAGTTTAATGAGAGCGATGATTCTATTCAATAAAACACACCGCTGCAAATTGCTGTTAATTTCATTACGGAGAACAGGTTCATGTATATTCAGTAGCAAGTAGAAAATATTCCCTTCAGTAATAGCATAATGTATGCATTAAAAATAAAATAAGTTACAAAATCTTTACTCTGATTGCCAGTATATAAAAATATACATATACATTTAAATTTGATAATATTAGAAATAAGAATTTCTCATAAATATTTAATAATAATAATACATATACATACATATATATATATATATATATATATATATATATATATATATATATATATATATATATTGTACGCTTATTTATTGTATATATATATTGGACGCATATATATTGTAAATACAATTTTGACTTTTGCCTAGATATAATAAATAATTTATTCCTCCAAAAAAGAAAAAAAAAATGAATGTTGCAACAAAGTATTATTTCCACTGCTTAAAATAAGTAAGATTATCTTATTTACAATGGACGCAAAACTCAAATACACTACATAAAGTATAAATTAGGTTAAATCCTATTTAAATTTATATAGATGAAATGACATAGAGCCTGCTATCCTTCCTCTTTGTATCTCTACAGTTGACGGCCCCTAGAACCAACTTTACTCATCCTATCACCCCGGAAATAAGTGATGTGTAAAATAAGCAGTTTACTTAACGTCTTGTCATAACTGCAAAAACTGAATATATTAATAATCATCAAGCGTATTACACTAATTTTAATTATAAAAAATATGACTATTTATTATTTAAATGATACCAGTATAGTGATTGGGTCGTGGAAGAGGAACTAGAAATCTAAATGAAAATTTGAAGATGAGGTAAAAGTAATGAAATGTACAAAAAAATGAGCAAATATATTTTATCTAAACTTCTGTTCCTATTTTATAATGTCGATTGTAATACAACAGTGTTACAATATTGTTACTTTAATGGTTAGTAATTTGTAATGTAAAGTTTTCCTTTCCTAAAGTACATTGAATATTTTTTAACGAAATCACGGGGAATCGAATAAAATCAAATTCTGTTAAAAAAACAATTTTTGGACTACGCAGTAACTTACAATTCATAGTGACCTGTTTTGTTAACTTCGCTGGAAACAATATTTATTCTCCGTAAAGATGTAAGTTTAGGAAATAAGTATTTCCTATAAATTTCCTATATAGTATGGGTGTTATTTGAAACAGACAATACGCTACTTACGGTTTAATATGCATATGTTTTTATCAGATTATATCCTTTTACCAGTGGCTTGTAACTATATTAAAGTCTATTTTTACTAATCTAAGCTCATAAGGTAAGAGAGAAAAGAGTATTAGTATTACGCTGTAAAATCTGAGCCCTACCCTTTGTTTACAGGAGGTGATAAAAGTCAGGCCTTTGTTTATAGCCTCACATTGTAGCGACTGTGTCTATAAACTTAACTTCATGTACAATAATGTACTACTGAAACCAAGATGTATGTTTCAATTTAATCAAATTAAAGTGTTTCGAGTAAAATTTATAATAATGTAATTTAGAGAAAAATATGTTACGAGTAAAACTACTTTGTTTGGGGTTACTTTGTAGAAGTAATATTTTTATCTTGTTCTTATGAGGTTATTTAAATACGGAAACATAACGAAAAGTAAATTACAAATAAAACTTTATAGTTAAAACAATGTTCGCCAAGATCTAAAACTAAGATGAACGATATTCATATTTTAATTAATTTGGATCTTGTTTTGAAACGAAGAACATTATATATTCTTTTCCTTAAAGCGCTAGTATGGTTGAGCTCCGCAGTCCAAAAACTTATTGAATCAGTTTTTTTAATTATCTAAATTAAGTTAGTGATTATGATGATAAGAAATTAATACATACATCTGTGATCTTCCAAACCTGCCAATTAGGATTCAGTGGCTCCTAAAATCAGTATTGTAATTCAGTCCCTTCTCTGGTTTTCTCAAATTCTATTCAACCACTATCTAATATTCAGTGGCTTTCTTAATCCATTTGTTCAGGTCCTCTTTTTTTATCAATCCTCTTCCACCACTACCTAACATTCCGTAGCTTCCCAACATTAGGAATCTATCCATTCAGGTCCTCTGTATATTCTAAATCTTTTTCACTATTACCTAACTATAGGATGCTTCCTATATTATTGAATTATTTGTAGGAATATTTTTATTTTTAATTAAGAGAATTGTAAACTTATATAATAATTGAATTGTAAGATTGTGAGCCTTCCAGCAGTGCTGAATTTCTTGTCAATTCGGGTTCAAGGAATGCTAGAAGCTTCCTTTTGTATGTAGGTATTGAGCACAGGTTACATGTCTGGGTTGGATAGGTACCATTCAACTCAGACATTGTGTTGCTCAATTTTGATTGGCCAATGTGAGGTTGATTAGATGGTGGGAGGGACTTCTAGATCCTTCCGGTGGCTTCAACCACGTTTTGAGGAGATTCTTTGCTGTGTGCTCAGAGAGTGTAGACGTATTAAGGTTTAGCCTACTCTTGCCGTTTTGATTTTTCGGGAAGAAGGTTGAGTTTGTTGAGTTGTAAGATTAAAATTTATTTTCAAAATTTAAAGTCTCAAGTTTGAATTAATTAATCTATAATAGCCGTTTCGGTTACTTGGTGAAGTCTTCTGGAGAAGTGCGAGGTACTGTGAAAGTTAGAATTTAATATTGAAATAGAAAATTACTTGATGATATTTTCCTGTTCAATTTGGTTTAATCAGGATAAACCTACTGAAAAAGAAAATTTATTTAATCTTCTGAGATTCTATATATATATCTTAACAAGTTCCTAAATTTAACATTCAAAGCCAAGCGGATAATTCTAGATAATTCAATAATTTACAAATTGGAAATTTACAGAAAATAAGTAGTTTGAAACTGATACAATTTTGACTTTAACTGGTTGGACATTGTTTTTGTTCATAAATTAAGTATTAATATTACCTTAATTTGTTTGATTTTTATTTTGAGAAGAAGTCTTATTTTATTATTTGTTTTATTTTATATTAGAAGAAGATTATTTTATTTTGAAGTTTAATGAAGATTTTTATTTTGAGTTTGTGTTGAAACATTAGCACTGAGAACTTGAAGGACACAATTATTGGATGATTGATTGATTGTTAATTTTAAGACTGGACTTGTGAACTTTTGATGGGTTAAAAAGATGAAATAATTGAGAATAAATTAAAAAGTAAAAAAGATAGCTTGGCGTTGCTGTATTATTGATTTTAAATTTTATTAAAATTACTATTATTTTAGACTGAGTTTAATTATTGAATTCCATTGGAACTTGTGCATTCTTAAAATAAAGGGTTATTAGTTCAGAACACAATTAATCGCTCTTATACTAAAACAAAAATAGTTGTGATTTGTTTATAGAAGATAACCTTACTATAGACACGTTACATAATTGCGCCACTCTGCTATGTTTAATTGAGCGATTGATGTGAAGAAGTTTTGAACAGTGATTGGTATTTGTGTGAACTTTTAAAGGAAGACATTAAATTAATTGATAAATTAATTAATAAATTGTTTTAATAAAAAATCTTTCTGTGAGGAATAAACTTTAATATAAAGTGACTTTTGTGAACAGTACTGAACTTTAATTAGTGAACGATGTCGCTGAAGGTGGACCTACTTAGTAAAGACGAACTGTTGTTTGAAATTAAACTTAGGGGTGTTGATCCTAGACCGGGTTCTGTGGTAGTGGAATTAAGAAAAAGGTTAAGACAACTTATTAAGTTAGAGGTAGTGCCCAATGTTGTACATCTTAAAGGAAAAATCAATTATAGGGACGAAATAGAAAGCGTTAAGGAGCAATTAGATGTATTGAGTGAACGATTAGAAGAAAGCCTAGAATTAAAGAATACATTGGACATTTTAAGGTGTGAGTCTAAACTTAAACACTGGCAGAGGAGGTTAGACATTTTGAATAGAGTTTTCAAACCCGAAGTCATACAGAGTAAGGTGATAGAGAAGTTACAGGAAAAATTCAAGTTAGCCTTAGCCAAGTTTGAAGAAGCACAAATTAATGAGGAAGATACCTCGAAAGCAATTCGAAAACTTTCTGAGAGTAATCAGGAATTAGAAGAGGAATTAGATAGTGTACCTTCTGTAGGTAGTCTAGAGGGTGAAAGGAAGCGAGTTGAAAATGAAGTTTTCATGCCTGATAGGGACTCTATTGTCTTTGGAAAATTAGCTAACCCTGTTGAGAGATATTTGAAAAATTTAAAAATATATGATGGATTAAATGTAATACAATTGTTGGAATTTCTAAGGGTATTGTTGAAGATTAAAGGGGAGACACAATTGTCTGATAAAGCGATATTAGAAATTATCACGGGTAATTGCACAGGCCCCTTGTTGAACAAAATGGTAGAATATAAAAGGCTAGGATATACAGTGAGTCAAGTGCACCAAAACATAATAAGTACCTTTGTACCCTTCACTCATTTAGAGCGATTAAAATTTGAACTTGTACATAGACCTCAAAGACATAATGAAGCGTTGAGCAGTTACATTATTGACGTGAAAGAAAGTGTAAAACTATTGTGTTTTGATATTGAAGAAAGGGACATTGTAGAAATTGTGAAAGTGGGAATCAATCCTGAGACTAGAAATAAGCTGGTATTTGTGGGAAACCCTACTACGTTTAGTGAACTAGACGAAATTTGTATAAAAAATACAAAATGTCTCCTATGCAGACTATATGCGGAGGAATGACCGACCGTATCAACAATCTAGGCGTCCGGAAGTGCAGGTGCATCAAAACCAGCTAAGCGATAAGCGGGTAATTTGCTACGTGTGTAAGAGGGCAGGTCATATTGCCCGTAATTGCATAATGAATCAAACTAATTCAAGGCGTGAGGTTAATGTGCAAGCGCCAAAAAACTTGTAAATAGGGAAAGTTTCTTAAAGGGCTCGGATAGATCGGAACTTTCCCAGAACAGGAACGTTAAACATCCTAAGGCAAAATTAAGCCCGCAAATAAAATCAGCCATTAACAATCATTTATTCCAACGTAAAAAAGAGGAAGAGAATTTTGATTTACCTAGTGTAGATGTAGAATTTCACAAATTTTTAACAGTTAAAACACTCCTGGACAGTGGTAGCAACAGAAACATTATATGTGAGGGACTGTATAGAAGATTAGTGGAATTAAAGGTAGCTAAACCATTAGCTGCCAGTGAGCTTAAATGTGTTAGTGCACAAAATAAAAAAATGTTGATTTTAGGAAAGGTGAATGTGAAAATAAAAATTAATAAATTCAGCTGGAAGATAACGTTTTTAGTTATAAAAGATTTGCTACAACAGGCAATATTAGGTGCCACCTTTATGAAAGACACTGGAATGTTACTGGATTTAAAAAGAAATCAGTTTTATTTCGACTTTATACCAAATTATTTAATTAAATTAAATAATCATAATATAGTTAGAAATTTGAGTGCTAATATAAATTTTAACATAGGTGTGGACTCAGTGAAAGATCAAGTAAACAGTTTAGTGAAAGAATATCCGAGTGTGTTTACTGACAAAATAGGAAAAGCATTGAATTTTCAATACAAATTGAAGGTTAAAGACAGTACTCCAGTATATACACGACCATATCCTTTAAGTCCGATTAAATTATTAAAAATGAGAGAAATCATTAAGGATTTAGAACTACAGGGAATCATAGAGCCAAGCTTAAGCAACTATTCAAGTCCTGCATTTTTAGTTGGGAAAGAAGATGGAAAAAGTGAAAGGTTAGTTATTAATTATAAAAAATTAAACGATAAATTGGAGGGTGTAGCTTATCCACTCAGTGAATTAGATGAAATATATCCATTCTTAAAGGGGCATAAATATTTTTCTACAATCGATTTATCGTCAGCTTTCCATCAGATAGAATTACACGAAAGCAGTAGAGACTTGACTACCTTCAGTGTACCGTTTGGATCTTATCGTTACAAGAGAATACCGTTTGGACTTCTAATTGGTTCGGGGGTACTTACCGCTTATCTGAATCAAGTGCTGGGTGATTTAAAATATAACTGTACCTTGGCTTTCCTGGACGATATTATAATATATTCTAACACACTAGAAGACCATTTTAGACATATAAGGATGGTCTTAGACCGTTTACGTGATAACCACTTAACGGTAAAGGCCGAAAAAGTAAAATTTTGCTTCCAAGAAATTAAATTTTTGGGACATTTAATTGGTGAAGACCAGCTGAAGATAGATCCAGATAGAACTATTGCTTTGCAGGAATGTCCGAGGCCTAAAGACAAAAAGGGTGTAGCCAGGTTTATAGGTATGGCTAGCTATTTTGCTAAATTTATACCGAAATATGCGGAGATTGCGGTCCCTTTAAATGATCTGAGGAAAAAGTCTGTCGCGTTCGTGTGGAATAATAGGGCGGAAGAAGCGTTCCAGAAATTAAAAAAGGCTGTAAGCAATCCTCCGGTATTAGCTATTCCTGACTACAACAAGCCTTTTGTATTACATTGTGACGCCAGCGATAAAGCCTTGGGTAGTGTGTTGTTACAGAAAGACAGTGAAGGGAATTTAAAACCAGTGGCTTATTATTCCAGAAAATTCACTGAAACTGAGGAGAGGCTTAGCACATATCAGAAAGAAACTTTAAGTGTTGTGTGCAGTTTAAATAAATTTAAGAAGTTTTTGGAAATACAAAAATTCGACTTAGTGACTGATAATTCGGCTTTAGCTTGGGTCCTGTCACATTTCAAGAAAATTAATAAATTGGGGCGATGGGCAGAAGTTATTTTATCTATGCCGTTTAATATCCAACGCATTAGAGGTGAGGACAATAAAGTGGCTGATTTCTTAAGTAGATTATTCAGTAATGGTGAGGAGGGTGATGGAGAGGTGCTACAGGAGTTAGAAAAATATGTAGAGACTAAATCAAACAATGAACCGAGTGGTAACAAAAAGAGGGGTAAAATAAATCAACAGTTGAGTGAGGTTAGTGTTATAGAAAATAATAGAATAAAATGTAACAATTTAATTAGTACTCCTTGTGCATTTAAAGACATACTGGAGCATCAAAAACAAGATGATTTTTGTAGGGAAGTGTGGAGAGACATAAAAGAAGGGCGTAACTCAGTATGTTATTTTGTTAAAAAGGGAGTTGTCATGTACAGAAATAACTTGAAGGGAGAGGAAAAAATTCTGTTACCTAAACAATTATTTGAAGCCGTATATCAATATCACCACACATTGCTGGAAGTGGGGTGTCATTCAGGAGTTAATAGGACCTTAAAAAAAATATGTGCTAATTTTTATCACCCTGAGCTACAGGAGTTCGTCAAGAAAGAAATTGGAAAGTGTGAAACCTGTCTTGCTAGCAAGGCAATGTACCAACGACCCGGGATGCCACTCCACTCAAATACTTCAAACCGAATATTTGAGAAGATCTACATCGATGGCTATGGACCACTTCCTAAGACGAAAGAGGGATATCAATATATACTGATAGCTGTAGAAGATATGAGTAAATTCGCTTGGTTCCTTCCACTGCGGGAAATGACATCAGGTAATGTTTTAAGAGCCTTAGAAAATGGTATTTTTAATAATTTCTCATTACCTGAATGTATAGTGAGTGACAACGCTACTTGTTTCACTAGTGAAGAATACAAGGGTTATTTTTATAAAAGGGGAGTGTCGCTCAAGACTATAATTCCGTATTCACCTCAAGGGAATAAGAGTGAAAGATACTTGAGAAATTTAAATCAAGTATTAATTGGTTATTATTCTGAAAATAAAAGAGGATGGGCTAAAGATTTGGGAAAAATTCAGTTATCACTAAATTGTACATTTAATGAAAGTGTGAAATCGACCCCGTTTGAACTGATGTTTAATTATAAACCAAATAATAGTTTAAGTTTGAGGTGGAATCTGAAGGACTTAATAGATAATGAATTAAGGGGAAAGAATAAAAATAAATTAATCAGTGCAGTCAAAAATTTGAAGCAACAATGTTTGAAAAATCAGAAACTAAGTAAATATGGTAACAATTTTAGATTTAAGAAGGGTGATATTGTGTTTTGTAAAGTTAATTTTCAGAGAAAGAGGTTGGATGCCATTTACGAAGGACCCTA
This sequence comes from Homalodisca vitripennis, assembly GCF_021130785.1. NCBI lineage: Eukaryota > Metazoa > Arthropoda > Insecta > Hemiptera > Cicadellidae > Homalodisca > Homalodisca vitripennis. The sequence goes on from NW_025777277.1 coordinate 177,239, forward strand.
CAAAGTTATTGCTGTAATTTCAGATGTCAGTTTTGTGGTGCAAGATCTGAGAGATGCAAATATATATAAGCGAGTTCACAGCATGAACATGAAGCTGGTAAAACAATGATGGTAAAATGAATATAGGTGTAGAAAGTGTATGGTGTAAATTTCAGGGTAGGACATGGACTGTGAGTCTTTAATACATGAAACTTGTACTATTAATGAGTATGTGATAATGTGAGATTTTATAAACAAACCAATTAGTTATAGATATTACTAATGTTTTATGAAATCGACATACATGTTACCATATGAGTGATAGTACAATGAGACATGTGTGCGGTAGGGTTGGACATGGACTATGAGTGTTTAATACATGAAACTTGTACGATTAATGAGTATGTAATAATGTGAGATTTTATAAACAAACCAATTAGTTATAGATATTACTAATGTTTTATGAAATCTACCTACATGTTACTATATGAGTGAAAGTACAATGAGATATGTATTTACTTCACGCATACAGCTACACTATATATATTTGGTGAATGTGAGTCCTACCCTTCCTGTTGTAATAACAAATTTGGATGGAAAAATAATCTGTATTTGTTGTGAAAACCCCAGGTTGTGGTCTATAACATGAAATGTTCCAACAACCCTGAGTAAATGTTTACACAGTGAAAGTGAGAAAGAACAACATGATATTACCTCATTATAAGCACTAAACTAAGATTAAAATAATTAGTGAAAAAGGATACAGCTTATATATAATTTTTACCTGGATTGGTTATCCATAATAACTTAACAAGTAACTAGCACTGATTAAAATTAAAATAAAAAGAATTTAACTTGTATTAATTTGCACCACAATGATTACCAAAATTTTTAAAGAAAGAACATTATTTTAACAGAACTGCACTGCACAGTTAAAGATGAGAAGAGATGATCTCGTAGAAAGCTCCTTATGGTAAAAATTTGTGCTGTGGATTGATGAAGTTGTTCACTGATGAAATGAATTTTACTTTAAAATAACTTAAACGTTTTGGGGGTATACAAAGAATTCTACTGGGTGAATAAAAAGGGACATTTGATTATTTAACCTTTACAGATATACTTTTAAAGGGTTCTAAATAATGTTACATATTGGCTGAGAACGAGACAAAACCAATACCAGGGAACGAAGTCATTGGTGGTGTGTACGAGGTGCAGGAGAAGCGAGCTGGCCAGGAGCTGTATACCTGTCTCGGAAGCGACTGTCGATTATCAGTGGGCATCGCAAACAAAGGACCAAGATAAGATTGTTAGCTGCTCTTGGATCAATAACCAGGACCGTTATCTACAGACTTTCCACTTCTGAATTCATCAAACAGTTAGTCTTAGAATACTTACTTTACTTTTAAATTAATGAATTATGTAAAAATATGAATCTTTGTATTTACTTAAATTTATTACAAAATTAATGAACTGTTTATACACTGACTAATATTTTATTGATTGTTAAACTAAACTTGTAATAATTAAATAATTACTTTCAAAGATCTTTTAAAATTTTGATTTAATGATAATAAATATAAAACATCATTGTATTTTGCATCATTTGTATATTGGATCATTGTATTTGCTTAAATTCATTTCAAAATTAATCTATTGTTCATGTACTGAGTAATGTTTATTGATTGTAAAAGTAAACTTGTTATAATTAAATAATTAGTTTTAAGGATCTTTAAAACTTTTGACTTAATTGTAATAAATTCAAAATAGTTTATTATACTTTATGTACTTTTAAGGTACAAAACAAACTTAGAGAATTAAGGTTTTAAAATTCAAAAACTTGTAACAACAAATAATAATTCAGTACTCTTATTGATGTTAAGAAGATTGTATAGATATTTGAGATAAATTAGTCATTCTTGTTTGTTTACATTTTAAACTTTGTTTGTAAACATATGTACATCAGTTTTGGACTTAACCAAACATTAAATGTAAATATTTGATTTATATATAGCTGAATCTGTTAGGTATCAAGATTATAGTGATTCTAAAATATTGATTGTTTTGATGTAGTGTAATTAAATTAACAGAATAAATTATGGTTTTCAATTGAAGAATGTTTAGAGAAGTAACTTAATGTTTTAAACTAACTTAATTGATGATGTACTAATTTAAATATTCTGAACTTAAATTGAATTTAACTTGTTTTTATTGTAGGTGATTAGGTAAACATATTGTAAGTAATTGTAAGTAAACATATTGTAGGAAGAAATTATTCTTTGATCTGCTTGGTTTAAGGGATATTCAAGGTTGAACTTTGTAAGGTGAATGTTGTATAAAAAAAATTTTTTTTTATTTCTGGTAAAAGGTAGGTGAGGTCTAAAGCCTCTTGCTAATTGATGTTAGTAGTTTGTCCTCATTATTACTAAAGCCTCTTGCTAATTGATGTTAGTAGTTTGTCCTCATTATTACTAGAAGCCTTGCTTCTAGCATTGAAGGTAGGGAGGATATAGGATGCTTCCTATATTATTGAATTATTTGTAGGAATATTTTTATTTTTAATTAAGAGAATTGTAAACTTATATAATAATTGAATTGTAAGATTGTGAGCCTTCCAGCAGTGCTGAATTTCTTGTCAATTCGGGTTCAAGGAATGCTAGAAGCTTCCTTTTGTATGTAGGTATTGAGCACAGGTTACATGTCTGGGTTGGATAGGTACCATTCAACTCAGACATTGTGTTGCTCAATTTTGATTGGCCAATGTGAGGTTGATTAGATGGTGGGAGGGACTTCTAGATCCTTCCGGTGGCTTCAACCACGTTTTGAGGAGATTCTTTGCTGTGTGCTCAGAGAGTGTAGACGTATTAAGGTTTAGCCTACTCTTGCCGTTTTGATTTTTCGGGAAGAAGGTTGAGTTTGTTGAGTTGTAAGATTAAAATTTATTTTCAAAATTTAAAGTCTCAAGTTTGAATTAATTAATCTATAATAGCCGTTTCGGTTACTTGGTGAAGTCTTCTGGAGAAGTGCGAGGTACTGTGAAAGTTAGAATTTAATATTGAAATAGAAAATTACTTGATGATATTTTCCTGTTCAATTTGGTTTAATCAGGATAAACCTACTGAAAAAGAAAATTTATTTAATCTTCTGAGATTCTATATATATATCTTAACAAGTTCCTAAATTTAACATTCAAAGCCAAGCGGATAATTCTAGATAATTCAATAATTTACAAATTGGAAATTTACAGAAAATAAGTAGTTTGAAACTGATACAATTTTGACTTTAACTGGTTGGACATTGTTTTTGTTCATAAATTAAGTATTAATATTACCTTAATTTGTTTGATTTTTATTTTGAGAAGAAGTCTTATTTTATTATTTGTTTTATTTTATATTAGAAGAAGATTATTTTATTTTGAAGTTTAATGAAGATTTTTATTTTGAGTTTGTGTTGAAACATTAGCACTGAGAACTTGAAGGACACAATTATTGGATGATTGATTGATTGTTAATTTTAAGACTGGACTTGTGAACTTTTGATGGGTTAAAAAGATGAAATAATTGAGAATAAATTAAAAAGTAAAAAAGATAGCTTGGCGTTGCTGTATTATTGATTTTAAATTTTATTAAAATTACTATTATTTTAGACTGAGTTTAATTATTGAATTCCATTGGAACTTGTGCATTCTTAAAATAAAGGGTTATTAGTTCAGAACACAATTAATCGCTCTTATACTAAAACAAAAATAGTTGTGATTTGTTTATAGAAGATAACCTTACTATAGACACGTTACACTAACATTCAGTTTCTTAATAAGAACAGTAATATATCAACTCAGCTTCTTAAAATGTTTTATATATTCTATGTTACATCTAATTTCTCGTACCTAAATGGCATTTACATTTTATTATCTAACACAGAAAAAATAATTTTTCTGCTCTTTAGATATATGGTCTGCATATAATAAAAGATTTTTTATTCCAAAAAATTAATACAATACACAACCGTAGACCATATTATATACAAGCTCAATCAAAAGTTAGAGTCTGTCAGAATCCCGACAATATTTGCTGCCATTTTTGTATAGATGACTCACATACTAGACCTCTTTCTGAAATCCACTTTTAAAATTTAATATTTTTGGTAATTTTTTTAACTCAAGAAAATAGCGTCCAAACACGAAATGACTACAAGATACCTGACTTTATTACTATTCAACTTCATAATATCAGTTTTTTATACCTTATTTTCTGATAAACAACTTTAAATGTAGCAGATAAATAACACACTACAAGTTAAAATTCTGGAGAATCTAATCAAAAAGGATGTACATTTAAACGAGTATCAAGGAGAGTTTTATCTTTAAACACCATATAGATTATATAAACTCGCCTATTATGTGAAGTGATTATATCTACTGTTACAAAATAAAGGAAACCGTTGACACAGGCAAGTAAATAAACATTATTTAAAATATTTTTAAGATGATGCAAGTCTTAAAATAAAAGATGATGAACAAGAATTGAAATGCTGATCAGCATTGATCATCAGGAACCGTCTCTTACTGATAAAAATGGGAATAGCAATAATATCCGAGTTTGAGCGAGAGGCTTATAAGTTGCGGTTTCTTGCTTGCACTTAAAGGATGTCGCAATAAGAACGTATTGATTTGAGTAAAAACTTAAACTAAAAATTCGTATTGCCTTTAACAAATTACATCATATGGTATGAGTAATTTATTCGACTAGAATTCGGCATTCGTTTCACAATGCCACATTCACATACATTTTTGAAAAACATACGCAATACTTTTTTCAATTTCTTTCACTGTCAATACCCAGAGAAATTTTCCAGATAAATGGTTTCTCAATTATATAGCAAGAACTCTTAGCCATAATATATGCCTTTGGCGCAAAATGCGTTTTAACAAGTCTCAGACCTAGAAAGCGCTCACTGCTAAACTAGGCTGCGATTTACAACCTTGGGCATATTACGTCGATCGCTACAGCGCACCTTAATGTGTGAGGAGAAATTCCATCCTAAGAAGATGATGGTTGTTCAGAAGCTTCGCGAACGTGACTTTCATCAACAAACAGTTTTTGTGAGAGAATGCTTAGTCTCTTTGCAAATTACGAGGCTATTTTAACAATGATGAAGCTCACTTATATTTTAGTGCTTCTGTAAACAAGAAGAATTGCCGCTACTTAACAGCTCATAACCTACAAGAAATTAAAAAAAATCACTGCAAAGTTTTTAGGCTACGATGTCGTATGTAGTATTGGTATCGTTGGTGCAAGTGTTAATTCTCAAGGTTATGTTGAAATGTTACGCACATTTTCGCATTAACAACTTAAAACCTTGGGGATCTATACGATAGAAATTTAGTTTCTATAGAAAGGGGCCACAGCCCACGAGTAATACATCTATGGAAATCGTTAGAGAAATATTTTCTGATCACATGACTTCACGTTTAGTTGATTTTAATTGGACTTCACGCTCACCTGATCTATATCCGTGCAGATAGGGATTATATTAAATCTAGTTTAAGTTTTAAATCGAACATTTTGCACTCGAAGGTTTTATGGCTGTCATATGTGAAGAAACTGCTGCTGTGTCACAGGTAATTTTGACAAAACCTTTGGAAAATTTTGAGAGATTTTTAAACAAATAGCACATTACCTTTTTTTGGTTTTAAGGTTAGTTTGTAATTTACGTTATTTACTGGATACACCTCAGGATTACTCTATTTATTTAGACACTTTGTTGCTTGGATGCTTGGATATTTTTTAATGGATATTTTACTTATAAATACACAATTTTCTTGAAGCTCCATAGATTACTACAAAATCGAGTCTAGCCCTAACACGCGGTAATATCTGTAGGTTAGTAAGCTCTTTCTAGAAATAAGAACACATTATCTATTTATTCAAACTAATATCCTAAATCTAATTTTTATCCGCACTCCCTCCAAACTTATTAAGTTTTTAATTTAATAGAAGTCCATTCGGTTTAAGGCATTGTGCCTTTTATTCAAGAAACATTAGCTTGTTTGTATATTTGAATAAATTAAATACTTCTTCTTTCAACATTTTTGGAAGATTTGTATAAATTATGTCAGGTAATGTGTCATATAAACAATATATGGACAAGAGCTGACAGTGAAGCCTACTCTTATACGCCTTCGGTGCGTGAACAAGTATTGAGCAATTCGGCTATTAGTTTGGAGAAGTATGCGCTCTATTTATACTTCAGTAAACTAAGGGATGTATTTACTTATACACTGCCACATACAAATATGGCAAACCAAATTTAATTGAATACGGATTGCACATTGTCTGTATCGTGTGGTATCATTCTCAGAAGAGATTGACTAAAAAGCGATTGAAATATTAATTGGGGTTATTCCGAGAAATTATCATTTGGATACATGGCTTAAGTTAATTCCCTAACGAGTTTGCGATATTTTACTCAAGCAAAAAAAGAATTAAAAATATATAAATGCACACAAATAGTTAATTCCTAGAATATGTTTAAGACATACAAAACTCCAAGATAAAATATGGCGTTGCATTAACTTTTAACGCTTCAGAGATAAGACCGATTGAGCTTTAATATTTTAAATGTCAACATGAGGGTGTGCTGTGGGGGAGGTTAGGCGTGAATAGTAACAGTCATACAAACGTCATTTATTATTCCCCATTCGCGCGTTGCTATTTATTTTTCTATCAATTTACGAGTTCGATCGTATTTCAAAAGACCTGTTTATTCTTTCATGTTTATTAATGAATTTATTTAAAATTTGTCAAGCATAATTCACAGGACAAACATTCTATACACTTTAAAAACGTTACCTTACTAACAGATTTTCATTGAGTAACATAACATTCCAAAGCTAATAGAATATGCATTCTACACTGTGTAGATATTTACAGAGGTGCCATATTCAAAAAGAGTTTATGAAAAAATATCCACAATAATTCTTAACTGACTTAATTGATACCAAAGTGGTTTAACATATTTAGGTAATTGAACGTTCAGTATAGCTCCAGTTCACTGTCCTCGTAATGCAGCGTCTGTTATCTTACACTGTTACTGACTTGACTTCTCCAATTTGAAGCAATGATAGTTTGAAGAGACGAGGAAGATCTAAACGAACTCTTTACATCGTTTCGACATCAGAGCCATCTAGAATACATAACCTAAAATATTGATTAATCCAGAAGAATTTGGCATTCTCATCAGGTTAGACATCGTGTTTGTAACATCGTAAGGAACTCAAGTGTTATTGATATTAAAGAAATCCCGACCAAAAATAGAAGCCTTGAAACGTTGATTGATCGATTTGCATCTATTAAATAACTGTCAAATTTAGAATTACTTATAGAGTGTCGATTCGTATTTTACCGATAAAAGCATCATTAATGGTAATAGACATTTAAATTGTACATAAATCGATAGCTTATTAGTTTTCCTTAATGTTTATCGAATTCATATTTTCTTTAATCTATTTTCTATTTGCTTGATTTCTATTGGTTGATAATTTATGTGCAGTGGAGATTGTTATTTCCATACATTGTAGTAGTACTCTGTCTAACAACTGTCATTGCGTTATCGTACACCCTAATGAACAGTGGCAACTTACAGGAGTACATGCTATTGCAACTCTACTTTTAACCACATTATAAATAATGGTTTCTTCGGACAACAATAGTATATATCTCATGTCTCATTAGATAGTTGTAGACTTATATTAACAGAGCTACAGGGTAGAGTTCCTGTTTATGTTCTAAACAGAATTATTAAAGAATTAAAACTGTCCAATTACTGTTTATTAATACACTTAAAATACAAGTGATATAGAGAGTTAGCAATACGAGTAGTAGTCATTCCTTCTGTATACATGAGTCAAACAAATAGTTTAAAATCATATTTAGATATTCGAAAATTATGAGACACTCGTCTAAATAGAAAAAAATACACAAGGTGTTCAAAAAGTCTCACGCGCCCTTCCCCCTCTCTTATTAACTTTAGAACAGAGATGTATCAACCAATATCAATGAGTGACCATTATAAGACTAAACATTTTGATATTTTTTAATTTGGAAACTTAACCTCAACCTCAATTATAAAGGATTGAAGAGGTATGTTAAAATTGTAAAATGTAAACCCTGAGGTTGACATCTCATTTTGAAGGCTCTTGTAAACGATGAATAATACCATGCACTAGAGGTCGCTATCTCAACCCAGTAGAGCCTGTCAAACGCTTTAATTAAAAAAGCTAAAAAATAATTCGTTAGTAGAAAACATATATATATATATTTGTATATATGTGTGTGAGTATATATTATAAAGCGATAATAAAATAATTTTGTGTATATTTAAATTTAAGTAAAATATTTCTAGGCCACCACTGGATGAAGATGGAGACAGGTTTTTCTTTTTTCCGGGTATTTTAAATGAAATGCTAATCAAAGGTGGTTTACATTTTAACTTCTTCCCCAATCCCTTATATTTAGAATTGTGGTTGAAGTTCTTATGTATTCCCATAATGCATTGTAGTCTGAAAAAGATCTCCTGTACTTGATTGGTTAAGATATAAATATTGGTTGATGTATTACTTTATTAAAGTTAATACTGTTACAACACATGGTAACTTGAATTTGAAGGCGAAATGTCATGTGTTTAGGGGTAATGACATAAACTAATATACAACTAGGCGCAGAGAGAACTACATAACTGAAAGACACAGGACGGTAGTACATGAATACTTGCCTTCAAAGGCAAGAATTCAATTTGTTAACAGATCGCATAATTCGATTAAAAGTGCTCCGATGCTGAAGGCATTTACAGCTCGCTTGAAATTTACGCTACTAGCAAATGCAATATAGACGAATTCATGGCACACCACTGGGAGATCGTCGAATTAGAAGTCTGACTGGGTAACAGAGTGTAAAATTAGAATAGCTGAGACTAATGAATATAGAAATTCCATGTCCGAGAGATATTTTAATAAAGAGACAAAAAATTATTTTAAAATTATATATTAGTTTTGTTATAAACAATACAGTAATATTTGTTTAATAAATAAACGCATAAAAGATTTATAATTAATTTAAATTATTTTTGTATGCTTTTAAGAGAAAAAAGAAAGTTTTCCATTCAAGTGTCCCTGCAGCAAGAGGAAATGCTAATGAGCCTAAGTCCTGTCAATGAAGACGGATGCTTTCAACTTGTTTATACATCAGGTGAATTAACGCGGTGAATAAACGAATGCTAATCTGGCTGGTACTCAGAGTCTCGTCTCTATAAAAATGCACAATTAATGATCTGTGTACAACCATGTACATGTTGGGTAGTTGTTATTTCGTACAATGGAGTGATATTGGGAGTTCGAGCTTTATTTAATTTCAAGACTGCGGCGAGTGCCGCTACAGATTTGAATTTGGCGCGCGTAATCCTTCAGTAGCCGCGAACGCGATAGCCAGCTGCGCTGACCTCTAGCCCTTAGCTCAAACAATAGGAGCCTCCTACCATCCGGAAATCTTCTGGACATGTTCTAGTAGGATCTTTCCTGCTAGTTTAGCAAGCTGCCACCGGAGGTTGTGCGAGCGTGTCGTTGTGCAGCGATCGGGTGAAGCGGACGGGTAAAGTGAGTGTACGTGGCCTGGGACTTGATATAATTATTGTTAGGGAACCTTTCGGAACTATATCCAAATTATTAGTTAATCTTTATTCATCAAAGCTGGTTAGGTTTTGGATAGAGGGAATCTAGTGGCGGATCCAAGGTTAATATTCCTCTGGAAGGTGCCCTCTTCCGGTCGCGACGACACGAGGTTGCAAATATTGGTAGCGCGAGCCGTCCGCCTCGGATTCCCAACACCATTCCTAACCAGCATTAATTTTAATTTCACGCATACTGTACACTATGTTTCGTTTTCGAATAACATACCACTGGACGTAATTATTCAAACAATGGAGTAAATCACCCCAGGGCAACGGCCGACGCCACGAGGGAAGCAGCGACCTTCACCAACCGATCAGATAACTAAATTAGTTTTAGTAATTTAATTAAGCTACATTTATAAACTTCTCTTACATACGTTGAATTAAACATTTATTTTTTTTTTGCTCTTTATTTAAAAATTTTTCATCAATTTTAGCTCAACCTTAATAATTTTAAGTTTTTTGCCCTTTTTTATAAAGTATTTCTTAAATAACTTAGTATTTTTCAATAACTACAAACAGTAAAGTCTCCTTTAAGCTTTAACTAAGCAGAGTTACGATTTGTTTAACCAAGTTCTATAGTTTTCTTTAATTACTAGTAACCTGAAGTACGCTTCCTTTAGACTGTAACACTTTTTTCACTAATTATAGGTGTTATGCAGTATTTTTCTTTTGTTAACTTTCATTTACATAACAGTCCATATATTTATCACAGCCACAATTCCTTTTTCAAGTTTTTCATAAGGATTAAGTCTTTTTAAAATTATTATCTCGGAGTTCGTAATTTCCGTCTTTTCTCGTTTCGTTTCATGACTGTTTTAAACTTTAAATTTGTCATTTTTCCTCATAATTATACTTATAGTTCTAAGCTCGCAATTGTTATAATTATTTCACTTAATTTTTTATCCGATTTATATTTTCTTCTTTTTGGAACTAAATTAATATTTTTCGACACAAGTTTAGTCAGTTTGCCGTGCAAGCACGTAATTGCGTAAGCAGAGTTCCACAGATCCGGTTTTTGTATCACTCCGTAGATAACGAAGTCTAATTGTTACTCTATAATATAGATTTTACTACTACTGTTAAGCACGAATATTTTATTATTTCCGGTCAATGTTTTAAGGTAATACGTACGTTATCTTTGTAAGTCAACGCTGATTTGTTTTAGTTTTCACTTAAATAAATTGTAAACCGAATGATTTATTTAAATTATTTTACGACTTAGCCTTATATACGCTTAGATATTGGTTATATTAGTTAGTGTTAAACACATAATAATGACTGGTGCCTTTTGTTTAATGTAAATTGCAGCTTGTGACGATCATTTGTAACTAACCTTGAGTTACGAATACAGGTAAGGTAGTTGGTAACTTTGCTATTTTTTGTTATAGCCAATATTTTACTTTCGGTAGAATCTTAACCTTTGTGTTCTAAATATCACTTTGCTTGGAAATATTTTTAATGTGGGATACGAGCATTTGTTTCAGGTACTTAAACTGTTGTTACAATAATTATAAGTCTAACAATGCAAATAGAATATAATAACTTTTCATTTATTTAAAAGAGATATACAAGCTAATTTACAGAGTAAATATTATAAAAATTAAACTACTTAAACTTTTTTAACATCATTATAAAACTAATTTTTAATTTATTAAAGTAACTACCTGATTTTTTCCACCCAGTAGGTGTTGGTTTGCTGTATTTTACTCAAAGCCAGGTCAGCCCAATTTGTTTGAAATAATTGTTTTATTACTGTTATTGTTTTCAGACTCCCCCAGTCTAATAATTACAAAAGTAAACATATTTTTGTACCAGTTTGCTTTGTTTAACTTATTGTGTTCTTATTTTCGCTCATCAAATATGTATAAACCAGACAATATTCCCAAAACTGTAGCGTGGATTAAAGAGTTAAAAGCAACTCAGGCCCGTGATCAGTGCTCTCTATGGGGCATCACACCAGCAGGTACACTTGAGGGAATGAGATTCAGCTTCGTGCTTATGTTAAAGAAAAATATAAATTAGGTGAAATCGACTCAGACGAAAATGTTAATGAATCCAAACTAGAAACTACAGCAGCCTCGACTGATGTTACACCAACAGTCACACAACATTCTGAGGTACAGCCCAACATAGCATACACACCTTTACAACCAATAGATCCGAATATACAAAATTTGATAGTTGCTATGCAACAACTTAAACAAACAACAGTTGAACGCACTACAGAAGTAGTGTCTTCACAGATTGCCGAGTTATTCTCAAGCCATAATAGAGATAGTGATGCGACATTTCCTTCTGTTGTTCGCGAAATGATTAGAGCCCTGCCTATGACTTCAGGTTCATCCCTCCCAGACCTCGTACAATTTGTAATTAAAGCTACAGAAATATTCAACTTGAACCTTGTAAGTGACAAACTATTTATTACGAATACTATTCCGTGGACTGAGGGTAGACTTCGTGGTATATGGTTAAAATGCTATCACGTCTAATCTTAGTTGGCTCTCACTGGTCCAGACAATACGTACTTCACTCTTAACTGATAGAACACTGAGGGAAGCTCAGAATCAGTTTTTGTACCGCCAGCAAACTAACTCAGAGTCCTTAGCTGACTACGTACACAACATTAGTGCCATGTTTACATTTTTAAACCCTACAGTAGATAATGCAGTTGTCTTTACTACTATTATGGCAGGTCTCAATCCCTCCACTAGAGCCTGCTTATCAGGACTTATAACACCACACTGCTTTATGATCTTTTAAAATTGGCCCCCACAGTAGATGTCTTACGTCTTACATATTACGACAATCCACAAACAACCAACGTACCCCCACCTACATCCCTTCATAGTTCTATACCATATATTTAAAGTTTTCAACAGAACAACAGATTGTTTTACAACCGAAGCAGTGGCCACTCTAACCATACTAACGGTCAACACCACTACCAAAATCACCGGTCACGTAACTTTAATCAATATAAACCTCAAAATAGTCGTAATGGCGGTCATTCACACTTGGAATCAGGAAATAACCATTCAGGCCAATATAGTACACCAAAAAACAACACAAGTCAGCGTAACTACCAAAACGGTCAGCAGAATAGGCATTCTAATTATTCTGTCCAGTCCAATTCCAGCCCGAAACATTTAAACTTCCCAGGGAGGCAATTTTAGACAGGGAAATTGTCTCTCCTAAACCGAAGGTGAATCGCCCTGTCCGCTCTATGGCACCTTCTTTACCCAAAGTAGATCCCCTTACTATCTGGCTATCCATAAAAGAAATCAAACTTGAAGCACTAATTGATACAGGCTCCACATACGCAATAATATCTGGGTCAGTCTTTAAGGACCTACAGAAAGGTAAAGGGTTTTACGTCAACTCACTTAACACCAGAACTCAAGCCATGACAGCGAATGGTACTTACATGAATTTCCAAAAACAGATTAAATTGCATTTTAAAATTTTACACCTTTCCTGGACTTTTCCTTTCTTTGTATCAGATAGCCTACCGGTGGCAGTTGTTTTGGGTTTGGACTTTGTAGATCACAGTAAAATGGTGATCAATGCGGCTCAGCGTAAAATAACTTTTTCCTTTGACACAACCTTAATTATTAATCAATTCCAGGATCAGTCAACTCAACCTAACATAGAACCAACTCATACACCACAAACATTAGGAGAAAACTTGAACACAAAACAAAAAAACATTTTAAAAAACCTATTGCAGCAGTACCCGGATACCATAACACCATGCCTTGGCAAAACCAACTTAATATCTTATACCATCCGCATAACAACTAATAAGATTGTCCGCTCAAAACCTTTTCATTATGCTCCTCCCAAACTGAAAGAGCTAAACAGCCATATTAAAGACCTGTTGAGTAAGGGTAGTATTCGTCATAGTGACTCTACATATTCAAGTCCGGCGTTTTTAGTCCCGAAAAAGAATGGTAAAAGTCGCATGGTGGTAGACTACCGTCTCATAAATAAGATGGTTGAGCTGGAGAACACTCCCATGCCAACCGTGGAGTCAGCTTTCCAGTATTTAGGGAAGGCTTCTCATTTTTCCCACCTGGACCTTGTAAGCGCCTATAATCAAATTCCTCTTGACGAGAATTCCAAAAAATACACGGCTTTTGTCACAAGCACAGGCTGTTACGAGTACAACTATCTGCCCTTCGGTTTAGCATCCGGTGGCATGGTTTTGGCAAATCTACTTGACAAAGTCTTTGGAGATATAAAATTCAAATTCCTTTTTGTTTATTTTGATGATCTAGTTGTCTTCAGTAACAGTTTCAACGAGCATGTGCAGCATCTTAAAATCGTTTTAGACAGGCTTAGAGATGCTGTTCTGACTGTTAGTCCTGAAAAAATGGTTGTGGCTTCTCCTAGAATCGAATTCCTGGGTCACGTATTTCATAATGGTAACATCAGTCTAAATCCTGACAGAAGTAAACCTATCGACTCCTACCCAACACCAAGCAATTTAAAACAACTTTCTAGGTTTCTGGGAATGTGCTCATATTACTCGAGATTCATTAAAAGCTTTTCTCAGATTTCGGAACCTTTAAATTCTTTAAAAAGAAAGGGCGTTCCATACATATGGGGACCTTCTCAGGAGGAGGCATTTAAAACCCTTAAAGCAATTTTAGTATCTTCACCTGTTTTGAGGCTACCCGACTTCGAAAAACCCTTCACGTTGCAGACCGATGCCTCTGGCACGGCTGTGGGTGCGGTCTTGTCCCAGGAAACTTTGGATGGCAGCCTAGCACCTGTTGCTTACGCCAGTCGAGCCCTGAACCTCCATGAAAAGAACTACTCAACCTTTGAACAGGAGGCTCTCGCTGTAGTGTTTGCTTTGGAAAAGTTCAGAACTTACTTAGAGCATAGAGAATTTTCTCTTTTTGTGGATAATAGTGCTCTTTCCTGGTTGCTGAACCACCCCAGGCAAATTAGAAAAATAGCACGATGGATTGCCTTAATAAACACATTTAAATTTCAAGTCAGTCACATTAAGGGCAAAGAGAACGTTGTTGCAGACTGCCTCTCTCGTTTGTACGAGGAAGACCCCACAACTCCCCAACGACATGACACAAGTTCAACACCTTCGACAAGCAAACCCCTAAATCCTACCTCAAAATGTTTAGTTCTTTTCTCTCTACCAGAAGCCTTCCAAGACATAAGACAACATCAAGCCCTAGACCCAGAATTAAAAAAATATAATTAAGTCAATTAAGTCTGGACAACACCCTCCAAACTATGAAATAATTGATAATGTCTTACTCTATAAAACCCCTTCCCAGAGCAGACCGCGTGTTGCTGTTCCCAAAAAACTACACCACATGCTATTTGCCATGTATTACACGTCCCCAGTTGGAGCACATTTGGGAATCTCCAAAACACTAAATCGGTTAAAAAGAACATTTTACAGTTCTGATCTTACTACAACAATAACTAACATGGTTAAATCATGCTTGCAGTGCCAGCGCTGTAAGCAAGCCCCAAACACAAAATATGGTTATCTATCGTCTGATCTAGCACGAAGACCTTTTGAAAAGATCATGATTGACTATGTTGGTCCTCTCCCTAGAACTAAACGTGGTCACCAGTGGCTACTAACCATTGTAGACGCGTTTAGCAAATTTTCTGTCATGATCCCAACTAAGAATTCAAAAGCTTTAACTACTGTAAATGCCCTTAAACGATGCCTATTTTCCTACTTTGGGTTTCCCCAGTCTATTGTCTCCGATTCTGGCAGTTGTTTCAAATCTCATCAGTTCAAAAACATGTGCGATGAGCTTGGGATTAAACACATTAGGACTTCTCCGTATTACCCGAAAAGTTCGCACGCTGAACGTGTGAACAAAAATATCGGAGTTGCCTTGCGAATTTTCCACCACAATGACAATACTCAGTGGGATGAAATCCTACATTATTTTCAAACCGCCTTTAATTATTCTAAACACGAGAGCACTGGCACATCACCCTCTGAAATATTTTTGAGATACACTATCCGCACTCCTTTGGAAAATAAATGGAATCTTGACCAACTTCTAGAATCTAATTCTGAACCAAGAAACATGGAACAGAGATGGAGTAGAGCTCTAGACAATCTGATCCTTGCTAAGGATAAAGTATCCAAACAGTATAATAAAGGTCGAGCACAAGTTCCCTTTAGAGTGGGTGATACAGTAATGTATCGACTATTTAACCTGAGTAATGCACCCAAACACATCTCAGCCAAGTTGCAGCCTATGTGGTCTAAGCCTTTGGAAATTGAGACCTTTACCTCCCCTGTAACAGTTGCCTTGCGTGACCCAAAAACCAAGAAATTTGTGAGGTCAGCACATGTATCCCATATTAAAAAGTGCATTCTCCCAACTCCACAACAATGATCTGCCACTAGATATTTCCTCTATTCCGAAAAAGCCATTGTGATATTAGGTTTAATTTGAGTTTATTTTCATTCTTCTTTCTTATTACACCTTAAAAAATAACATTTAATTTTCTTCTTCTACTCTTCTTAGGGACCCTGCATTGGTGGCTCTGCCTGACACTGAAGTGGATTTGGCTAAGGAGTTCACCTGCGTGTGCTCTCCTCTTGCTACCTGGTGTTGGGTTTGGCAATTCTGATGTTTGGCCCAAACTGTCTACTATACACTTACACGGGGATGGGTGGTTATGAGATCTGCCGTTTAGATTTTGTTTGTTTGAAGTATTTACAGCTTCCATGAATTAGCATTTATTTATATATTTTTTCTGTAATCAATTTTGAGAGCAGCGACAGTCTCATTGCCTCATATGCGCAACCCCAAACACACTTCTTTAACACATCTTTAACTATCTCTATCCTATTCATTTATTTTTTTGTTAAGTCATAACTTAAGGCAATTAGGGATAGAGAATAATTTGTATCGATAAATGCTTTAGAACCGACATTATTTAACATTTCCCTTATAGTCGACTTTTCAACAAAGTATTCTCCTATATAGAACTAGGCTAATGCTATAGTGAAGCACTCACACCAGTTAGTCAATCGTTATTTATTGCTATAAATGTTTATCTCTGTGTAATTTAGTGTTCGTGTATGGTTTTTCGTTGATAAATGTTACTTTGTATTTTCGAGCATGCGTGTTATGACCTTATAATGGTCAGTTATATGAATATTTATTTGTATGTGTTAGTTATATAGAGTGGATATCCTATCCACAAGTTAATGGTTATTACCAATCATATCCTGGCCTACTAACTTATCATAACTCTGAGCCAACAGAAGTTTTTTTTCTTTTGAGTTATTGTTTGTTGGCCCTTTCCTTCTCGATCTGAACACTCCATTTAGGGAATACTACTCGCCATATGTCACCAAACTATCTTGAGAAACTAATAGGGTAGATAAGTTTAAAGAACTGTGTTAGAAGACCAATTCTCCTCTTTCCTTGCCTCTTACGACTGTAGTCACTAGGAGACCTCATCATTTAGATTTGGATTTATTTCTCCAATGGCCACATCATCTTTTCACCGCCTTTCCTGTATTTCAAATATTGAAAGAAAATGAACAAAACAATTGTATATGTTCTTCCAGAGAGGTCATGGGGACCTTTCACTCCCTCTCCTTCTGCGTCCGGTGGATTGGCTTGTTGGTAACAGGCTTATCTCCCATTGCGTGAGGGGGGGGAGGGAAGTAAGGGGTACAGGACTAGGATAATAGCCAGCTACGATGGAAGAAATATTCTGAGTTACACAAGAATAAAATATCCTTAACTTCTTCTTTCCTACTTGGCCTATTTTTGGAGGGAAATCTGAGTCTGGTGATGGGGCTGAATGTACGTTGTGATTCTCAGTCAAACACGGTTTCCAGTATCCTGATTCCTTTGACCTAGTTTATCTTCTATAATTTAAATAAACCTTTTAATGAAGCCCAACCTTTACCTTGGAAGAGTTGGACGTTTGTAGCAGGTATGTGACATATTGGTGATAGATAGATCTTAGTTGCTTTCCACTTATGGGTTGAAATTGTCTGTGGTTGAGGACTGGAGCTGTTCAGCGAGAACGGGCGCGGTTTCTGAACCGCCTTTCTGCATGGTAGTGTTTCTTGAAAACTTTAGTAAGCTCTGCGTTCTAGTTTAAGATATTTGGCTCAATTTAACTATAACTGGTTCACTTCCAGATAACTTTCCTCTCACCCTTTCTACCACTCTTAATGGCTAAGCCCTCGAACTCCTCGGAGAAGGAGGGGAGGATGCGGCGAGTGCCGCTACAGATTTGAATTTGGCGCGCGTAATCCTTCAGTAGCCGCGAACGCGATAGCCAGCTGCGCTGACCTCTAGCCCTTAGCTCAAACAATAGGAGCCTCCTACCATCCGGAATTCTTCTGGACATGTTCTAGTAGGATCTTTCCTGCTAGTTTAGCAAGCTGCCACCGGAGGTTGTGCGAGCGAGTCGTTGTATAGCGATCGGGTGAAGCGGACGGGTAAAGTGAGTGTACGTGGCCTGGGACTTGATATAATTATTGTTAGGGAACCTTTCGGAACTATATCCAAATTATTAGTTAGTCTTTATTCATCAAAGCTGGTTAGGTTTTGGATAGAGGGAATCTAGTGGTGGATCCACGGTTAATATTCCTCTGGAAGGTGCCCTCTTCCGGTCGCGACGACACGAGGCTGCAAGACTATGTTTAAACAGATCCATTTATTATTGTATTTGTGTTAGAACATTCTAATGTATTTGTTGTTTATAATCGTGACGCGTTACAGGGATTTGCTCTAATACATAAAGTATTTTAAACTGAAAAACTCTTTATGTTTCTTACAGGTCTTAGCTAATTAGCTGTCAAGTGAATATTTTTGGCTTTTTTTCTGTAACCAGGTGTGTCTTACCACCAAAGGAAAAGGTATGCATTGAAATGTTATATTTAACTTCAGAATAAAATTTGGATGGAAAGTCTGCTATCGAAAGTTGAAATCTCTCTGTTAGAAGATTAGTAACAATTTGAAAATGGAGTTAACATCTAAAAAAATACCATAAAATATAGCGTATATAGCTAGCCTTACACATCGTAATATAATATTAACAAAACAGTTTGCGCATGTGATATTATCGAGTTTTACCCAGTAAATATGATTGATCTTCGCAATTAGTCACTGTTGATGGTTACCTGAAACCCGATATATAGCTGACATAAACCGATCTTAAATTTTTTAAAAGAGAAGCACCTTAGGAGCCTTGTGGTAGTTGAGGACGTTTCTAAGTGTTCGTTCAATGGTAAGGCCGGGCAGCGATCACAATATCAAAAACCCCAAAAAGGACGAGATGCAGGTCGACTCTTTTAGGAAGGAGATATATTAGACTCGTGTAACATTAACTAGCATGAATAACTTACCTAGAAGTCTAGTAGAAATTAGCCAAAATGAACCGCAGAGCTCACCTTAAAGAGCGATAATACGAATTTCATATGAAACACACCTGAATTGTACTAGGTTGTGTTTAAGAAATATTAGGTCTCGTTCATTCAGTACAAGAATCTGTTACAAACCAATATATTTTGATTGTTTGTAGAGAAAACAATTGTTTTGTTATTCGATGTTATTTAGCAACATAATCGGAACATTGGAAGTCCACAAAGAGAAATATTACATTTGTTCATCAGAAATAGATGAGGCAATACAAATTTATTCTAACTCAAACTTGAAACAAATTTAAAATAATGAAAAATTGACTTGGTCATCAGTTTCTCAGATAATGATTTTTAAACATTACAACGTTTATTATTTTTACTATCAATCCATTATGCATTAATCTTTATAGCCATTGTAATTGTTCTTTCAATGGTTAAAAAAAAACTATAAATTTCGCTAACGTTCAATACCAAAAGACAGCACCATACGTTAAAAAATTAGATCGAGATGCCAGTGCGGTCGTTTAGTAAAAAGTTAAATCTATCTGCAATGCAGCAGCATAAAAGAAGAGTTCAATGTATAATAACACGAGGATTCAAGCGCATCCTTCTAGCACCAAACGCTCACAGCATGAGTTTAGGTGAGTTACTAGAACGTTTATCTCTCTGCAATTCGGCTTCTGCTTTAGAATAAATTAGTAACGTCTACATTACCCTACATTTGAGCAACTACAGCTGTTATTTTACCTTATTAGTGAGTCTTCACTATATAAAAACTAGCTGAGTGTCTGTAATTTTCTTGCTTTATTTTAGTTTATACCAATTAACTAATATCTAAAATCATAGGTTTACTTTTTTATGTTGGAAATAGTTTTCAAATATATTTGCATCCTATTATATGTTACATCATAGCAGTAGAAACGTTCATATCAGCGCTTCTTACCTAATTTCTTTTATGAGTATCAATTATATTAAATATTAAAAACTATAAAATGCTTCCTGGATCGTATTCATTTGAAATATTTAACGTATATTGTAGTATTTGTGTGTTTAAATCAATATTATTCATAGGTATGCAAAGATAATTCTGTTAATGTATAAGGTTCTCAGAAAAGGGTATATTTTTTCTATTTGTGGATACACAAAGGACTCTAATATTAGTACCT
>NW_025777277.1:202500-254517 GCF_021130785.1 Homalodisca vitripennis
AATGAGCCCATAGTTTGTTGAGCGTCCGCTTACGGTTATACTGAGCGAAATTCAGAGCGCCACTGCAGGCCAATCGTCCAACGTACGTTCTGAGCGACCCCTTACTATTATACTGAGCGAGATTCAGAGCGGCACTGCTCGCCAAGCGTCCAGCAGACGTTCAGAGCGTCCGCTTACTGTTATACTAAGCGAGATTCAGAGCGGCACCGCGGGCCGAGCGTCCGGAAGACGTTCAGAGCGACCGCTTAGGGCCATGTCACACTGCCGTGGCGTCGCGTCCGTCCATCTATAGTATGAACGTCCGCGTATGCCGCGACGGTCTCGAATCCCGTCAAACTACCAGACACGCATCCGCGTCCGCGGCCAACGCCACGTCTTTCTAGGAGGGTGGAAGCTCAGTACACAATAAAATGTCGTCTATGCCGGTATTTTGTAGTGAACCAGGAGACCCTACTTTACGTTCAGCAGTTCCTTGGCTGGGTGATTCCAGCAGCGATAATAGCAGCAGTGGTGACGATTTGGTGTTATTATATTCAGCGGCACAAAGGGATCGCTGGTTACATCCTATCAATCAAAAACGAAGGATGTTTGGCGAGTACCATCATTTAATGCATGACCTTGAAGCCGAGGATGACAAATTTCGTATTTATTTTAGGCTAAACAAGGAACAGTTTGACGGAGTTTTAGATTTCATTGACCAAGGTGCTTTATGCGCATGCGCGAGCCATCGTAGCTTCGCCGACATCGGCCAAGAATCGCTCCAGCCGCATATCCCAGCAGACGGTGGCCGACTCGACGAACGTTGCGTCGGTTATGTCAGTGTGACTTGTCCTATTTGATAACATGGTTAGCGATTACTTTAAAAATTCATCCGCAGATGGACGGACGCGACGCCACGGCAGTGTGACATGGCCCTTTACTATTATACTGAGCGAGATTCAGAGCGGCACTGCGGGCCGAGCGTGTAGCAGACGTTCTGAGCGTCTGCTTACTGTTATACTGAGCGAGATTCAGAGCGGCACTGGGGGCCGAGCGTGTAGCAGACGTTCTGAGCGTCTGCTTACTGTTATACTGAGCGAGATTAAGTGCGGCAGTGCAGGCCAAAGCGTCCAGCAGACGTTCTGAGCGTCTGCTTACTGTTATACTGAGCGAGATTCAGAGCGGCACTGCAGGCCAAGCGTCCAGCAGACGTTCCGAGCGTCTGCTTACTGTAATACTGAGCGAGATTCAGAGCGGAACTGCAGGCCAAGCGTCCAGCAGACGTTCTGAGCGTCTGCTTACTGTTATACCGAACGAGATTCAGAGCGGCACTGCAGGCCAAGCGTCCAGCAGACGTTCTGAGCGTCTGCTTACTGTTTATACCGAACGAGATTCAGAGCGGCACTGCAGGCCAAGCGTCCAGCAGACGTTCCGAGCGTCTGCTTACTGTAAATACTGAGCGAGATTCAGAGCGGCACTGCAGGCCAAGCGTCCAGCAGACGTTCTGAGCGTCTGCTTACTGTTATATACCGAACGAGATTCAGAGCGGCACTGCAGGCCAAGCGTCCAGCAGACGTTCCGAGCGTCTGCTTACTGTTATACTGAGCGAGATTCAGAGCGGCACTGCAGGCCAAGCGTCCAGCAGACGTTCCGAGCGTCTGCTTACTGTTATACTGAGCGAGATTCAGAGCGGCACTGCGGGCCAAGCGTCCAGCAGACGTTCTGAGCGTCTGCTTACTGTTATACCGAACGAGATTCAGAGCGGCACTGCAGGCCTAGCGTCCAGCAGACGTTCCGAGCGTCTGCTTACTGTTATACTGAGCGAGATTCAGAGCGGCACTGCAGGCCAAGCGTCCAGCAGACGTTCCGAGCGTCTGTTTACTGTTATACTGAGCGAGATTCAGAGCGGCACTGCGGGCCGAGCGTGTAGCAGACGTTCTGAGCGTCTGCTTACTGTTATACTGAGCGAGATTCAGAGCGGCACTGCAGGCCAAGCGTCCAGCAGACGTTCCGAGCGTCTGCTTACTGTTATACTGAGCGAGATTCAGAGCAGCCCTGCAGGCCAAGCGTCCAGCAGACGTTCCGAGCGTCTGCTTACTGTAATACTGAGCGAGATTCAGAGCGGCACTGTAGGCCAAGCGTCCAGCAGACGTTCCGAGCGTCTGCTTACTGTTATACTGAGCGAGATTCAGAGCGGCACTACGGGCCGAGCGTCCAGTCGACGCTTATTTTAGACGGTAATAGATCACGTTACATCAGCCCACCTAAAGATACGTCCGAAACGTCCTCATCGGGCAACAGGGTTTTGGTATAAAAGCAGCTTATTGATTTCTATAATGTAATGAATTGAACTCTTTTTAATTTAAGAAAGAATAGTATTCTAGTTAATGACACTAAAACGTAGACTACTCAAACCTATTGTAAATGTAATATTATAATCTCATATTATCATTACTTTTTTATAGTATTATGTGTTAGATGTAAGCACTATAATTATTTTTTAAATTCTAATTCATTATTTGTTTAAAGTTTATTATTAATGAAGGAAAGTTTGAACAGATAACAGGATTTCGAACTTTAGACATTGTTATAGTTATTAAACGCATAATACGTTTTAAAGATCGGAATATATCTTTTTAGTTAAGTTGGGGATCTATTAATACATACAGCAATAAAAATACAGAAACAGAACTTCTTTTAATTTTTCGTTCTCTATTTTTGTTGTCTATTTTTTGTGTCATAGAACGATGGAAAGTACCGGAAAATCCTGCTTCTTTAAAACACCCTTCTGTCTTCAAAAACAACTATTACAAAAGATGAAAGCAATAATTGTAGAAACTAAATAAGTGGAGTACTATATTTTTCCAATTTTTTAGAAAACTGCAAAACTAATTCCTCAAGATGATATGTTGAAAAGGTTAAAAAAATAAGAGAGGCAATAGAGCGAATTTATGAATTTAACTTCCGGTGTTCATCAGCTACTTCCTGTGTTTATTTTGGTATTTTCAGTACATTGGCTATAACATTCAGTTTATTCAATAATGTTCTTCGGAAAATTTTATAAAATATTCGCTTAAAAATATCTTATTTAATTAATTTACAACAATTTAAAACAGATAAATAGCAATTAGTATTTATATTTTATAAATTTGGATGCTATTTGAATGTTGTAGCAAAATTACACATTTAAAAGTTTCATTTTTCTTGAAAAAATATACAACTTGTAACCGTTAAATCATCTTTTGCTATTTAACTTTCACTGATTGGTATCAATAGGTGTTTTATGTAGAGAAACTGTTGTGGAAGATAATACATGGTAGATTGTAGCTTGTACTATTATACATATATCGTATGTACAAGCAAAGACTCTAACAAACACTTAGACTTTGCTTAGTTACCCGAGAACAAAACAAAGAATCTGTTTGATCTCATTAAAACTTTTAATAAAAAAAGAGCTCTGTGAAATCTCTATCTTTCATTCTACAACATTATAAATGCGATAGATAAATATTCTAAGTTTATTTAAGCACCGCACGGGTGTTACTGCAAATATTTGTGAGCACAATATATAAACTAATGCTCTATCGTCTAATGAAACAAGTGCGTAAAACAACAAGTAAGTGTATTTTTATGTTCGCCATTCCGTAGGTATGATCACCGATATTTTTTGATGTTAAAATGTATGAAACAAAAATAATAATGACCTTATGACCCAAAGCCAGTAAAATGTTTATGGTGTTAATATTTTAGACAGTCAGATGATATTGTCATAAAAATCCATGTAAACGCGAGAAAACTGCCCTGAATCTTTTTAACAGTAAACTTAACTTTAGGGTTGAAAAGAATCCTTACGGCTTCAAAAAAGTACGTAAAGATAATATGTACTAAACCGGCTCAATGTGTTTGCCCTATGCAGCGAAAAAAAATATCTCTATCCTCATATTACCGATAACCTGACCCTCAGTAACGCTGTAGTAGTCTCCAAGTGACCTCTTCTACTCTACTAACATCAGATAACGCGATAATAAATTGTATACATATATTTATACGAGCTAATTATAATAGGTGTTGTGGATATTACGATCCTATAGTTTCATAAATTTCAATTAAAATTTATTTAATAGATACATTTATCGTTAGGAATAAATAGAAAAATACAGTAGCGGATGATAGTAATAAGGACATAATCCTAATTCAGATTGATCACTAAAGTGATATATGCATTTAATCACTATAAATAATGTGACTAATACAGTATTCAATAATAATACTATATAAATCCTACTGATTGACCTAATAGATTGGTAGAAATATGTGGATTATTTCGATAATTGATCATTTTCTAGATCTATCCAGAAGCTACACCCATCTATATAAAAGCACAATATAAATAAAAAAAAAAAAATATTTTGTTCTGACAGATATACTTATCACTAGCAATACTTTCACAAATACAATATTGGATAATAATAACGAAACATGTCATACTTTAAATTAATCCAGTAGATGCACTCTTCAATAGTAAGCTATCTATAAAAAGTTAAACGAAACCATTGAAGACTGTATTTGTACGATGAAGAGCCTGAGGTGATCTCGTGTTATCATGAGAAGAACAATGAAAGACTTTATTCTGTGAGCCGTAGCGTGTATATTGTGTCGCGACATCGTCTCCTGTACAGTTAAGCTCCTGCGGCAGCGCTGTAGCCTGCTGTATTACTGTTAATACCTGCTGTTGACTTAACGTCCCATTCTACAGAATATTTATGGTTAAACTTGTTTGTGTCGTGCGTAGAAAACACAACGGAACAGCTTTGCATGTTCTGAATGCGAATCTAATGCACTACATTTAAGTCAACATAATGTAATTAACTTGATTCCCAAACAGGTTTTAGTACAAATATGTGATATTTTTTAATATGTGACAATATTTTTGTGATCTTTAATAGAAATATGAAATAAAAGGTAAACAAAATAAAAGTTATGTGAACAAAGTCACAATATAACCCATTAATTTTTTAAAAATTATATTCATAGTTAATTACCAAACTACTTTCAAACTGAATTAATATATGGCTTGTCAATTGACAATTAAATTTTTGAATCTTGTCTCAGAAAAAATATTCTGCTGTTGTTAACCTCAAGTGTAGATTTCCTTGTTTTATGACGTCGTTACGATACTGCACCTTGTTCCTGTGAATGTCGCAGCATTAGCCTGAACTCTGTTTTCAATTTCAAAAGTTATTGTTTTAACACAACAAAAACGTTTGAACCCCTTTCTAGGACACACAAACGCATGCCATATAAGGAAACTAAGTTGTCCACTTCATGTCGATGTTTACTTTCGTTAATTTTAAAGAAAATGTACTGTGTTGGGCGTTGTCCAGACTTAATTACTCTCAGACTTTTGTTATCCTAAAAGCTTCTTTGGCGCGTCTTAAATGTTAGAATCGAGTTTTAAAGCTCCTAATAATGGAATTTTCTTCTTTTATAATTATCTGAACTGTGGGTTATTTATCTCACAAACAGGAAGGCGTTGACAGAAATGTATCGTTTTCGATAGTGAGACCAAACAAATTGAAATATTGTCTGTAAGGAATAACAAATTTTCTTTAGCACATTCAGAGAGCAATATCACACTATTTACACATAATAGTAATTCATATGATATATTTTTTAACATATATAAAATGTATAACTTAATTCCTTTATTCAGTATTTTTATGTAACATTCTAATAATAATTTTTCACTTAACGTTTTAGATGTAGCCTAAAACACCGATTATAATAAAATATAATATGTAATTTTAACATAAAACTAAGATAAATTAACCTATTTGATTTTTGTAACCTGATGAATTCGTTATTTGGAGTTGTTTCGTTTCGGGTTCATGGTCAAAGGTTTGTTCTCATCAAGTTTGGCGTGAGACAAATTTTGTGACCGTTCCTACGCAGTCTGATCTTTTCTTGATAAAATCAAATACATTTTTTTTTAATAAATAAATAATAGTTTAAAAAAACTAAATAAAAAACACGCTTTTATAGCTAGCCAAACTAAAAATAGAAAATAATGTTTAATTACAAAGGGTTTATATTATGATAGTAGAAGGCAAAACAATCATTCAGTCAATCACCTCAAAATAAAATTATAATAAAATTTAATTTATTAACAGAATAAGTTAATTCAGAGTAAAAAACGTGGGGTGCTTGATATATTAAATATTACAATAATTTTATCGGTAATTATCTTTGAGAGGAGACTTATGAAATGTAGTAAAATGCACCCCACTCTTTTTACTTTGAATTAACTTATTCTGTTAATATATTAAATTTTATTATAATTTTATTTTGAGGTGACTGACTGAATGATTGTTTTGCCTTCTACTAACATAATATAAATCCTTTGTAATTAAACATTATTTTCTATTTTTAGTTTGGTTAGCTATAAAAGCGTGTTTTTTATTTTTTTTTTTTTAACTATTATTTATTTTTCATTTTTTAGTTCGATGTATCAATTAGTTTCTTGTGGAAATGTGGTATTTCTTACGAATCATTCAGCAATCTCATTATTTCATTTAAAGCTTCACTATTGCATGGGGAATTTCCTGTTAACTTAGAGCAATCAAGTTCTTCAATCCGAATACCGTCTAAAGATCTTACACGACTAAGTGCTACATAGGCTTGTCCAGCAGCAAACAATCGCGAGCCTAGATCAAGGATGTCGGGTTCGGACAGCTTTTGGCCGCTTGGTGCGTTTCTCTCATCGGTGCCCCATTAAAGGTTCTGTCCTATTAATAGCTACCAACGGGATAATAGCAATCTGCATCGCCTCAAAATGAATCCTCGAGCTTGCACTTAAGATGTCGGTTCTGATCTCTGGAGACTCGGAGCTTCGCAGTTCTCTTTAGATTAATTATTGTCGTAAATATCGAAGGTTGGCATCTAAGCTACCAAGGAACTGTGGCTGTATGAAACACCTTTGCCGGACTTAAGGGTTAGGTATATGAAGTTTTTATAAACGTAATGTTGGCTAGTATATATCATTTATCATTCTTCCTGAGCTGTATTAAAGCTATTACTTATTTGAGATATACTATTATAAAATTTAACAACCTTAACTAAGTAGAATTTTTCGTATCGTAAATAATTTTATATTTTTATCATATACTTGCTATATTCAGATTTATTTATAAATATAAATATATATATATATATATATATATATATATATATAATATATATATATATATATAAGTAGATAGTAATATGGGGTTCCTGGCGCACTTTCGGAGCCGACCGAAAAGCAATGTAAAATACTGTTCAATGTACCATAAAGGAAGCTGAGAAATAACACAGCAAATCTCAATGAAAAATTAACCGAATCTACAGTCGTTCGTCTCCAAAAGCGATCGGTACATTACTATCTACTCTGAGGAATGAAAAATTAACCAAATCTATAGCTGTTTGCTTCTACTTTCTTAAGCTGTGCTTTGTAAAATGTTGTCAAATCTGCTACGAATAAAGGATTTATCTTAATAAAATTTAATCAATTTAAAACATTTTTACTAAAAACATACTGTACTTTAATAAAAAACTTTTCTACTAAATAAACAACATGAACTCACCAAGCTCTCTTCAGTTTCTAGCATTTCAAAAACTTACAAAGAAAGACAATTTTAACGAGTTCAACGAATTACCAAAACATTTTAAAGAACAGTTGATACTTTCCTTAAATGATACAGAATTCAAAGAACTTGTAAAGTCTTTTGCAGAAAAAACGTCTAATGGAGTGTTTTACTATCGGCAAAAAACTAAAAAAGTAAGGGATTACATATTTAATATAATTACGAAAGATATTGAAAAGAAAGTAAAAAATAAACAAACAGAGAGTTTTCATCGTTTTTTTATGACATTTTTCCCATATTATACGTTCTTTCAAGATAATCAAGACTTAATTGATGAATTTCTTAGGAATTTTTGTGAGTATCAAGATTTATCAACACAATTCATTAAAGAGCATTATAGAATTTTTCTTATAGAATATAGCCACATTTTGTGTGAAACAAAAGGTATTACTGTAGATAATATTCCATGTGATTCCTATGAAGAAAGACACCAACTATGGTTATCAAAACAGTACTATGACGTGGGGAGGGACTGCAAGTTTTAGAGTTAAGACTTTATTCTACAAAGTTAATTGTTATAATTTCTTTATCTTTAATAGTCTTTTTTCCAGTAACAACCAAGTGTAATTTTTCATTTTTGTTTAATTCTTTAATCTTTTTCTCATCCAAAACAGTCAAAAATCTGTTCGGTAAGTGTACTTTACAATCTTCCAACTCGGCAATTATTGTAAACCCGAATTTATCTTTCATTTTCTCGAAATTCAAGATTCTATGTTTCTTCCTTTCTTCCAATTCATTTAACTTCTTATACTCTTTAAACTTACATTCACCAATATCATTTAACTCTTTCAAGAACTCCATTTAAATAGAAAAAATTCAAAGACGGAAAAAATGAAATTCGCTAACCTTCACTCGAGAAGTCGGGGAGAATGTGAGTAAAACCGCATTCTTTTCACGAGGTTCTTCGTTTAATTTCTCCAAATGTACTATAAAATCATCGAGGATTTCTGGTTCAAAATCATAAACAAATTCTACATCTAGATAATAAAAAAATACAGGTAATATCTTTTCATAATAAACGTGTGTATCGATACCTACAAACCTAATGTATTCTTTGAAAAGGAAAATAATTTTGTCAATGGTTCCAAGAGATAAGTAAAAATTTTTATTCTGTTTTCTAAATTCTGTAACAAATTTTGTTTGCTTCTTGTCTCCGTATTGTAATTTCATAAGCATATTATTCAAATGTGTTAGTTTATTTCGAAATTTCTTAGGTTTAGGTCTTTCGTACAAAATTAAATTACAACCTCTACAAACTAAATATCTTTTATCGATAATTTTCTCCTCTATTAGAACACTTGTAACAGTTGGCATTATACTCTTCCATTTAAACAGAAAGATTTTTTGTTTAAATGGAGATTATGGAACTAAGTCTGCCGAGATATAAATTTTTCAACGCAAATGTTTGTGTTTACATTTCTACAACAGAGATAAATAGAAATAATTTCATTCTATTGTACAACTATTTAGGATATTATGTGTACGATTATAAAGATTATTACGGGAGAAATCGGGATTTTTCAGTGGCGAAAGAGTATATTTTTGAAATATTAGAAGGAATGAAAGAGAATAATATGAACATCATTAACTACTGAATTTCTCTAATATCGTTCTTAATCACATCATAGGCTAAAAATTTCTCAGAAACCACAACAACAACATAACAAATCGCGTTTGTAACAGCTTTTTGAAAATCCATATTGATAATTATATCGTTCTTTGAACCAGAAATATTTGTCAAACTCTTTGTTGTATCAATGACATAAATAGGTCTATTCGCTAAAAATTCTTTAGGATTGTAATACATTTCCTTATTATTACAGTAAACTTTCTTAAAATCTTGATACATCTGATACATGATTCTGAAAAGACCTCCTGAAATGTTTAAGTTTTGTAATTCATCTGGATAATAAGAACCGTTCAATTTTACTCTGATATTTTTTACATCCAAACTATCAAACTTTGAAGGATTTTTTTCTTGATTATTCTGTCTATCTGTTTGAAAACCTATGATAACGAACTTGGGATTGAAGATATTTCTATAAATATTTGTGATATCGAACGAATAAGTTGTTCCGGAAATACCTTTTTGTTCAATACATTGCCAATCTAGAAAATTAAACATAATGTTTTGACTTTTTGTAATTTCATCAATCAACCTTATTTTACTCGTGATTTTATAATCAATCATTGGAACTCTAATAAAAAAATCTGTAATTGTTATTTTTCCATCAACAGGCATAACATTTCCAGTTGCAGTCTTCAGAATCACATCATCGTCTTCTGCTCTTATAAAACTTAGATAAAATCCTCCTTTATAGATCGGAATAGTAACATTTTCAAAAAATCCTAATCCAAAATGAGATAAATTTCCAGCTGCTTCAAAAACACCAAATTTAAAATCTGATTCAAAGCCATTAGAAGTTTGAGAAATAACATCACTTTTTGAATACGAAATAGTTCCTTTAATTGTGCTTAATTGGCCACAGTTTTCGACTTCTTCTATCAATTTATTGTGTTTTCTTACTTCAATCTTAGAAAATAAAAACGGTATAAAATTATCGATTAATCTAACATTATCAGTTCCAAGATATGCTTGACCATCTTGTTTTGTTAAAGTTCCAGAAATATAAAACTGGAAGTTAGACGAGCAAAAGTTATCTCCAAAATCAATATTAAACTCAGTTCTTTTATTCGGTTCATTCAAATGTTGTTTACTAATTGGATAGAAATTTTTAAACTCCGCCCTTTCAATATCACTAGCATATTTTCTGTAGTCCGCCATTTAATAAGAGAAAATTTAGAAATTTTAAACATCGTGTATCATTTTTTCATCGATCTAATGTACGTTTTTATAAGAAAAGATATAAATTTTAGTAAAATAATTAAAAAGATTAGAGTCATTTTTAATGATCTACTTCGTCATATTCAGGATTCTCTTCCTTAAATTTTGCGATCTCGGTCACATATTTCAATAAAATCTGCACAGGATAGTAACCGCTATCTATAATATTGTTCCAATCAACTGTATCTTTATTTTCATCCAAAAACTTTATACTCAAGTGTTGATAGAGACAAAGAACAGACATATGATCTTTTAATTGATAATGTATATTTTCTTGAATGAACTCTGATGATAAAGTTTGATATTTAGCAATGTTATACCAATTCAATTTGTTTACGTATAATCTCATCATATCTTCGGATAATTCATATTTTTGAGAAATGTCATCCCAATGTTCTTTTTTCAAATCTCTTTCGTGTTGCATGATAAAAAGATCGAAAGCACTGTAATGTCCCGCCATCTCTATTTATTAGGAAAAAATTTCAAAATCAAGTTTTTATAAATTGGCTCTTTTTTGCGTTACATTCAGCACATTTTCCAGAAATTCTCTTAACTCCATTGATGTTTGCATAGTATTTTATATCATTTGTTGCAGTTTTTTCTTTACATCTCACACAATATATGAGCGCCATTTATATAAGGAAAATTAGTCATCATAGCCGCCTAATCCATTAAATCTGTTATCAATGTTTTTCAAAAGATTTATTAACATCTTCTTTAAATTTATTAAAGTTTTCTTCTAGTTTATTTACTTTATCGAGATATAAATCGTTGTATTCAACGAGTTTATGATCAATATTCTCAAAAGTTTTTGTGGCATCTAAACTAAACTTATCAAAAGACTGCTTATTTTTTTATAACTTTTTCATTAATTTCGCCAAAGTTTTTCTTCTAGTTTAATTAATTTATCATGAAGTAAAGATTGATTAGTAACTTACTCTTTTAAAAAACTTCACCATTTTTTTCTATCGGTTTCATTAAAACCCTCTTGAAAATTTAGCGAAATGTTCCAAAAAGTTTGTTATTTTTCCATAAAGATCGCCTTTATATAGATTGAAATTTTTCCTCAAAATTTGTAAATTTTTCATCACAATTTTCTATAGATCTTTTACTTCTTTCATCAAGTTTTTCATAGACTTCTGTTGTAAAATCTTTAACATGCTGTTTATGATTCTCATAATTTTGTTTTAGTTCATTAAACATTTTAATAGGATCTTCTAATTGAATCATTACAACAACATCAAATGGATTAATTCCTTTACTAACACCGCTAATTCTTTTTCCTTTAAAATCTAAGGCATTTTTTAACATTCGGATCATGTAAATCAACAATATCGATGTTTTTCTGATAATTTTAGAGGTTTTAAAATTGGTTCTTTAACAACAACATCATGTTTGTCAATACCAGGTCGAACACCGACAATTCTTTTTTTATTAGCTAAACTAACATAATTCTTTTCAACTTTGATCGCTTCAGTAATTTTATCAGCTTTTTCGATATGAGACATTAAATTGGTAAATAATTTTTTTACACCATCATCAACTTCTTTTTCCAATGTTTTTATTTTATCAGCAACTTCATTTGAACTCATGAAATTTGCAAGTTTGTTATCATATTCTGCTTTAAAATCTTCAATCTCGACAGCAAACATATCTGAATCTGGAAGGTTTTGTAATACATTTTCTAACTAGTTATCAAACTCATTTCTCAAACTATCAAAATTCAAACTATTATCTACATTTTGAATAATTTGTGTTCCAAATACGTCAAAAATATTTTGTGAATCTATATTTATTAAGCAATAATTTGTTAACAACTTCTTTAAAATCTTTACTATTACTCAGTTCATTCAACACAAAAACACATTAAATGACCACAAATTGGGGGATCTTTATAGTCTTGAATCTGAGAATCATTGTAGTAGACGCTTGATTTTTTCAAATATTGGATCAATTCTATAGGTGGTTTGTCCTCAATTCTTCCATACGAATCAAAATAACATGCATTCTTATCATTTTTATAATAACAAATCCAATGCGTTCCACTTCCCATAATCGAGTCTAAATTCACAATTCCACATTCAAATTTCTTAACTTTTTCAGGTAATGTATCGCGCATAAAAATTCCTCTAAAATGTTTAATGTTTTTGCAGATTTCTTCCAATTCTCCGAATGTTAAGGGTTCAAATTTTTTTTTCCGATGTTTGATTTCACGTAATTCAAAGTTTTTTCATCTAATCCAGATCCTGTAACATCTTCCAACTCTTTATCTAACCAATTTAAAATGTTTCGAACAATAGGAATCACATACTTTTTAACGATTGGAGCAGCTTTACGAACATAAGGAACAACATTTTTAACAACTGGAATATTTTCTCCAAAATCTAATAAATCTTTCAAAAGTCCACCATTTTTGAGTTCCTTTAACTGATTATAAGAAAATTCTATTCTGGTTCCTTTATTGTTTTTCTTATGTTTTTCGAGTTTATTGTATTGTCTATTTGTTAAAAATATCTTATCTTCGCCATTTTTTAGTTGATCTATTTTAAATTGAATACTAACGGGTATTTTCTTCTTAAAAGCGGATTTTATTTTTTCTTTCTGATTTTTTGCTGAAATTTACATTCACCTCCATTTATATAGTTAAAATTTCAAGTTCTCTTCGATTCCCATTCCTAGTTTTCTCTTCAAAAACATTGCTCCAGCTGTTGGAAGCGCAACAAATCTTTCACCTAAACTAGCATCTTTTGATAAAAATCTATCCATTGCCTTATCTTGCAAAACTTTATCTGCGATATGTCTGGAATTTGTGTCTCTATGTTTTGCATAAAAAATATCGTGTTCCATAGCAGCTTGATCTAATTTATTTATACCAGGATCTCCTCTTTTTAGTCTTTTTTCGAGTTTTGTGCCAGGCCCCAGATACTGATAAGTTGGTACGTGTAATTCAAAAGGTAAATTGTTGATAAAATCATTCAAAAGTCCGCTACCTTCAATCATAGATGAACTTATTGCCGGCAAAACTCGTTTTAAATATTTAATTCCATCAGGTTTTTTCAATCATTTCATCAAGTTTGTTCGAAATAAAATCTTTAATCGCTTTCTTTTCGTTCAAAAAATTGTTGTTTCCAGCCTTTTCTTGAGCATAAATATAATGAATAATTCCATCGAGTTTTGTCAAATCGTCGATATATCTGTATTCAATCTTATTATCACTGTATTTTCTTATACCAGATCCTTCGATTCGTTTTTCCCAAATTGGTTTAATCAAATTGAGATATTTTTTACCTTTACTTGACTTTGGTTTCTTAGTTGATGGGATCATTATTTTTGTAAATTGAATCAGATTTCCATAAAATTTCAGTATACTTTTTCAAGTCTTCTTCAGAATATAAACCGTCTTTTGGAACATCAGTGCCTGTTAATAATCTCCATAAACCTTGAGTTCCTTCATATGTTTTTTCATTAATAATGATATCATTATGCTCAAAATTCACGGGCAAATTTCCAATCATAAAACTTTTCTTTTTTCTGTCCCAATACAAACCAAATTTATCATCCTTTGCTCTAGGAAGAAATTTTTTTACCAATTTCACCAATTATTATATCCGTTGTTCCAGGACTTATTGGTTCAACTATGGTAGAGTCTTCAATGATTCGAGGTCTAAATGGTGTTGAAGATGGTAATTTTGGCAATTCAAACTCAGATTCTGGTATCGAAAATATCAGCAAATTGTCGTACAACTGGAACCAAATTCATCAAATTTTGATTATCACTTAAAACATTTTCAATTTTGCCCTCAACGTTTTTTTATTGCAGAAGTTACAGGTTGATTGATTTTTTGAATAAATTCTTGTTCTTTTTCATCAATTCGAATCTGTTCTTTAAATTCTTTGATTAATTTCTTTTTCTATTTGATCAAGTTTTTTTTTTTTGCTTCTTCTGAAGTTACGTTCGCCATTTATTTAGGAAAATTTTTGAAACGTAAACGTGGAACGTGGAAAACGTGAACACGAAACGTGGAAAACGAGAACACGAAACGTGAACACGGAACGTAAAAACGTGAACGTGGAACGTGGAAACGTGAACACGAAACGAGAACACGAAACGTGGAACGTGAAACGTGAACGTGAAACGTAAAACGTGAACGTGGAACGTAAAAAACGAGAACACGAAACGTAAACGTGAACGTAAAAACATGAAAACAACAACTAGATTATCACACGTTTATATTGGAAAATTTATTCAAATATTTACCATTTTTTAGGCTTCAAAGTTAGATTAATAGTTAAAAATCCATAGTCTTCCTTCCAAATTTTATCACATAACTCAATAAAGTGGTTAAAACTCATATCAGATCCCACATAATTGTTATAAATCTTTCTCGAATAGTGCTCATCTTGCTTAAAAATACACAACATATTCAGGTTATTTCTTATAACTTGTTTATCAACCTTTGAAAAGCATTGGGAAAGATAGATACAAGATATGTTTTTGTGACGGGACATTACGAAATATTCCTTAATAACGTCTTGATTTTCTAAAATACAATCATCAAAAACGATTAACGAATTGGGTTTACATTCGTTTAACGGAACTATGTCCTCAGAAGCATTATAAAAATGTGATATTTTCTTACTTAAGTTCTTCTCAATATTCTCAAATCTTTCTTGTAATTTTTTATATGCGTCTTGTTCTAAAGATTTACTAAAAACATACAAATTGGAATAAGGAATCAACCTATTGTAGATAAAATTCAATAATAAAGTTGTTTTTTCCACATCCACTTGAACCAACAATTAACAATCTGATTGGTTGATCTTTCTTATTTTCTTCAAACGTTTGAAGTTTTATCTGATCTTTTTGCTTTAAAAATTTCTCCATTTAAATAGAAGATTTTCATCTTGAAGCAACGCTTGCGAAAATGAAGCTGTTCAAGTTGACTTCAGAAAGCTCTAAATTAGTTTTAAACTTGGAATATCGTATACACTTAGAGGAAGAATCAAATTATTTTATCGGTTTTAAGCGGGTTTTTATTCTGACAATTTTGTAATAAATATTAGTGAAAGTTCTCCTTATTGTATAGGATTTAGTGAGAAGAACATAACAAAATATTATGGTTTAAACAAAGGATATTATACTTTCGATCAAATTAAAAATTCCCTTAAAAATTATCTGAAAACATTCAAACAATCAGATAAATCTTTAAACTTTGACGAAAACAAGTTTGAAATGCAAAAAAATTATCTCTCTAATAAAATTCAAATAAAATCACCAGTAAGAATAATGTTTTCAGCAATTATTGTAGATTTATTAGGGTTTGTTCAAGAAACTATTGAGCCAAATCAGGTATATTTAGGAAATAAAACGCCAAAATTTAGACCGTTCGATGTAATTGAAGTGCACTGCAATCTCGTTGAACCTAGTTTTGAAAATCATACCGAACATTTACACAAAGAATCTGAAATTTTTTACACTTTTTTCCCAAATGTTGCTTATGGATCAAAAATCAGTGAAAAACCAAATGAAATCGATTATATTCCAATTAGAAAAAATATTAAAAGAATTCAAAAAATCGTTCTAACTATACAAGACTCTGAGGGAAATTTATTAAATAATGAGAGTAAAACAACAATATATTTAAGATTGAAAAAGGATTAAAATGGACCCCAAAATATAAAAAAAGCTTCGAAAACATACATTCTGAAGGTAGGGGTGATTCGCCCCCGCCTTCAAACTTTCAAAAAAACACTGTTTTTATCAATGAATCTGGACTTTATACTGAAATAAAAATTACTAGTTAAATTTCTTTTCTATCTAAATGGAATCAGTTGTAGACCTGCTCAATAATCAACTTAGATTTAAAAAACAAACATATCTTTACAATTGTTGACGAAAATAATGAATTTTGGTTTAAGGCTAAAGATGTTGCAGAAATTTTACAATATGAAAATACTAGACAAGCTATCATAAATAATATTGATAATGACGAGAAAATAGCCTTTAAATATATAAATTACAAGAGTCTATGCCATAGACCCTTTCAAAATCTTCATCCTGACACTATTTTCGTTAATGAAATCTGGCCTTTATTCTCGAAATAAAAATTACTAGTTAAATTTCTTTTCTATCTAAATGGAGTCAGTTGTAGACCTACTCAATAATCAACTTATATTCAATAATAAAGACATTGTAACGATTGTAGACGAAAACAATGTAATCTGGTTTAAGGCTAAAGATGTTTGTGAAATATTAGGTTATGAAAAAACAAAAAACGCAATTAAATTAAATGTTGAAGATGATGACAAAATTCAATATTTTTACTTAAAAAAACAAGGGGCTATTCGAATGGCCCCTTAACAATCTTCATCCTGACACTGTTTTTATCAATGAATCTGGACTTTATTCTTTAATTTTGAGATCACATAAAAAAGAGGCAAAAATCTTCAAAAATTGGGTTACAAAAGAAGTTTTACCGAGT
The DNA here is from genome assembly GCF_021130785.1 of Homalodisca vitripennis. NCBI lineage: Eukaryota > Metazoa > Arthropoda > Insecta > Hemiptera > Cicadellidae > Homalodisca > Homalodisca vitripennis. Next base: position 219,489 of record NW_025777277.1, read on the forward strand.
ATTAGAAAATATGGCGAGTACAAACTTGAAAACGAAAATAAGCAGTTAAAAGATGAAATAAAACAGTTACAAATTAAAGATGAAATAAAATCATTGAAAATAGAGAATCAAGAATTGCGAATGGAATTAATGAAGAGAGATATGATATGTAAAAATTTTGATAAGAAAAAGCACCATGTTTTTGTGTTAATTAAGAAGAATCACATGTGGGAATGGCCTTATTACGTTATCAGAGCTCAGAAACGAGAAATACCAAACCGATTAAAACATCTAAAAATAAATTATCCTGAATTAGAGATTTTGTTCATTGATGACGAACCAAATTCTATCAATCTGTATAACCAAATGAAAGAATCTTTGAATATTTTATACAACGGAAATCATTTTACTACAAATATGGCAGAATCTCGACTGATTTATAGAATATCTAAATTACACGATGAAAATGTTTCTAAATTTTACTAAAAACTCTCGATTTATTATATTTTGTTTGTAAATGTTTTAGCATAACTAGGTAACCATCGTAGAATTTTTTTTTCATATTCACAAGGCATTTCGTTTTTATAACTTTCGCTGAAAATGTTTTTAGCACAATCTTTGCAAAAAAGCATCTTTTCTATCTTTACTATACTGCCAGTTATTAAATTCAGAAATATTTTTAATTTCTTTACAAAAGTAACACTTTTTCTCTTCTAAAGTTAATTTGTTCATTTTTATCATATAATTCCTTACAATAACAGTCTTTTCTATTCTCTTCTTGACACTTTGTACATTTCTTTTGAGACTCCATTTATATAGAAAAAATTATTACACGATGAAAATGTTAAACTCTTGAATTGTGATATTTTGTTTGTAAATGTTTTTGATAATTATTTAACCATTTTATAGTTCTTCCACATTCGCATTGAGTATCTTCATAATATAATCTATGGTGATTCTTCTTTACACAATCTTTACAATATGAGTCTTTCTTATCTCTACTATAGTGATCACTATTAAACTCTGAAATTTTTTTAGTTTCTTTACATTTAAGACATTCTTTATCTTCTAAAGTTTAATTTTTCTATTTTATCATATAATTCTTTATGATATTCCCTTTCACAATCTTTGCAATTATAATGCATTCCATCTTTCCTATTTTTATCTTTATAAAATTCATTTAAATCTTTAAATTCTTTGCACTTTGTACATTTCTTTTGATGCGCCATTTATATATAGAAAATTTATATTACAGTTTTGACTTCTTCAATTCATATTCATAAAACTTTCCGGTTATTTCTTCATTATTTAAATCTTTTATACTATAAGTTACAGGATCTGTGTTATTAATTTGATAAATAACAAAGATTTCTCTTGACCAATTGTTCTTATATTTGTTCGAAAATGTTTGTTTTTTATTAACAATTCTTACATGATCATTGACTTTAAATTTAGTTTTCGTGTGAATTTCAGGTGGAACATACTTGAAAACGGTCTCTAATAACTCCTTTTCTGCATCCTTATCTACATCTTTGGGCTTCATTTTGATTGTGCTGTGAACCGTATCATTATAATTTGTGACTATTTTTTGAAGAATATCGATCCATTTAAAGTTTTTATTAATCTCAAAAAGAACCTTCATTCTTTCATTTTGAGTTCTGTTATATCTCTCTACAATACTTGATTTCTCTTCGTTTTCAGTATGATAAATCTTAATGTTGTATTTTCTCAAAACTTCGTTAAATTCTTTATTTTTAAACTCTAAACCCTTATCTGTATGAAGTAGGTTAGGAGGTTTGTGATTGATCCTTATGGCATCTTTTACTATATCTTCGAAGGCTTTTGAAACATCTTTACCGTTTTTTTCTTTTGATAGCTCTTGACCAAGCATATTTTGAGAAAGTATCAATAACATTTAACATATACTTGAATCCATCATTTTGATCCGAATAGTTAGACATTATAACTAAATCTGCTGCCCATAAATCGTCAATTCCTAATGTTATAATTTTTCTCTTTTTAAACTTCTTTCGTACCGGTGCATGAATTTCTCTAGCTTCAATCTCGATTTCTTCCTTATTCTTAGATTCTTTCTTTACTTGTTTTTCATAAGGATTCTTTATAAAATTTACTCTTATTTGTCTTACATTTTGAACATTTTGCTGCAATTCTATACAATCCATTTTGAGTTTGAACGATTTTAGAATCTATATTTTTCGTTTTCTTTTTACACTTGTGACAGTGAATTAAATCATCTTCCATTTACATATCAAAGTTTCCAAGTTTATTTAATTCGTCTAATATATCATATTTTGCTTCATTTTTATAGCCATACGGTACTGTATCGATCTTATTTTCTAGGACAATTCTCTTATCATCTTTAGCGTTCAGTGCCAGCTTGTTTATGGTAACAGTGTACAACTCATGTTTATAACTTTTGATGACTGTCATCTCCCTAAATTCTTCTTTATCTTCGAACAAACATCTCTTCAAGTTTTTGATATTTATTGTTTTATTTACAAACGCTTCTCTTAATTCCTTTACACCTAACTGGGTTTTTATCTAGATATTTGTACGAGTACATCTTAGACCTTAAACCACAAAATTCTTCTAAAACTTCGCTATTTAACTCATCTTTGAATTTCCCTATTACCTTCTTATTTTTAGTATTGAAACATTCATGATCTTTTGGATAATCACTTGTATCAAAGTCATCTATATTTTCTTTAATAATTTTAAAAGGATCTCGTTTTCAATTCTAGAAAATAACTGTCTGTATCCATGTAACACAGATTCAAATCTGGATCAAACTTCTTTAATTTGTTGTAATAAAACTCGTAACATTAGCAATTTTGAGAGGTCGAGAACTGAAAATCCTATGTAAATCGGTTTGTTAAATTTAACCTTTTGTTTGTACATGTGACTCGCTATACAGTTGTCGTCAAAGATAGTGAAGCATTTGAAATTTGTTTTCTTAGCTTGTTTCATTGAAAATTCTTCATTTCCAAGCTTAATATCACATCTGTTTTCTCACATTTTCCATAGATTTTCCAAAAACTGAGTTGTTCATCAGCTTATAAAAGTCCTTTTCAAAGTCGCTTTGTAGCTTTGGTTCTCATGTTTGTGTTAAAATCAATGTATTCTTTCATAAAAGGCTTCTGATCGAATGCAATAACTCTATTCACATGTTTTCAAAATCATACCTTGTTCCAAATAGAACTTCAAATTTCTCGAATGAACAACGTATTCAGTTTTATCCAGTAGAGTTGTGCAAAGTTTGTTTTTAAAATGTTCTGGAGCAAGAGGTAAATCCTTGTGATGTTCGTGTAAATTCGTTGGATATCCAAGATCAACTTCGAGAATATAGCCATAATCTTCGTCGCCAGTGAGTTCCAAAATTGTTTCTTTCCATTCTGCAGTTGTGTAAGTTTTTGGATCCATCCACTTGATATCACTAAACGGCAGTTTTTTGCATTAGGCCATAACCATAAAGGTTGTTTGCATCGACATAAAGTAAATAGTTTTCAGGTTTTGTCTTATCGAAATCTTTCAAATATTTGTTATTTGCTTTCACATATCGCTTAATACATTGAGAAATACCTCCACGAATACCTTTTTCAATCATTAAATACATATCGTAATCGTGTATCAGTTGAAGCTCGATTTTCGTTAATTTTAACATAGCGTCCCATGCGAGACTTGGAGCTGTTAGATAATGTGCCGGATCAAGTTTGTAACAATTTAGACAAATGTTTCTGAAGTTTTCGAATATATCAGCGAGCAATAGTACATCTTGGATATTGTACAAATCAGAGTAATTTCCAAGATTTTTATCTTTTTAATTTGTTCCAAACGCTCAAGTAATGTTGATAATCTTTCTCAGATATGCTCTCATCTGTCAAAAGTGAATAGAAATCTTGAATTCTCAATTCTTCTGTGTAATCAAGTTTTTCAATACTGTCGATAAATTCATAGGGAAATATTCCTTTTCCAGATAGAATTTTAAAAATCTCGTCGTCGTCATTTGGCTGTCTTTCTATTATCTCATTCAGTCCATCTTGTATAAAATGATTTGTATGTTTGAAGTCTTCTCTCTTTAGATTTTTAGCTAACTTTTCTATAGACGAGGCCATGAATCTGAACGTGTCTACAAACGAAAACTTGATGAATTTTCTTGGCTTATCACCTTCGAATTCATAGCCATATCCAGAATTTACAGAATAATTTATATATTTTTCTTCTGAGTTTGCGATCAAATCAACGTTTCCATATTTCTTAGCTAATTCTTTTATGTACAAATGAGTATCGTAATTTGACATATTGTGGCAGAAAACGGGAATATTCTGAGGAAATTTCAAATTTAGATTGCAACATGCATGAGCTGCGCCTCGAAACTTGCCGGTTAAATGACAATGATCTCTCACTTTATTATAACTCTTATCTTTCCAACTATCAGGAGTAAAACCATACTGAATTGACCCAACATCATAAGCAGACCATTCACAGATATGACAAACGTTTGAATTTTGATACGAAAATTTCTTCTTCTTCTGTCAATTTCATAGGTTTCATGTTCTTAGAATTATATTTTTTCGCTATGTATTTCGATAATTTATTGAGTTCTTCAAACAATTTTGTCGGGACGTTTTTCAAATCTTCTTCATTTTTGGCACGATAACATATCGGTTTGTACATGCGATTGGTCACATTCGACACTAAATATAGAGTAAACCCATAAGGAATGTGCCTCTGAATCTTGGTTGTAGTCGATCTTTGTGGATTGTTCTTGCATGTCGGAATTTTTTCTAATATGCTCTCAAAGTCCATATAAATTACGTACGGATGGTTAAATTTCTTTTGATAATTAGTAAATTTAGTTGTTTGACCTGGAAATGGCATAATTGGCTTACAAACTTCATGATTTTTACAAATTTCTAAGTGATCTGTTAAATCTCCAGATTTGTAAAAATGGCTTAAACATCTTCTACACAAAAAATTTTCTTTCTTTATGTTTAGACAACTGCGAAGAAAACAAGCTTATTTAAATCGGTTATCAAAACATAATGAGATTTAACATCTTGTTTAACATACAATAAATCAATGTTTGTTTCAGCGTCATATTTTTCAGAAATTTGTAACGGAACAATGTTAATATTTTCATCAAAACTGTAGACATTGATAGACATTGTTGGGATACTTATACTTGGAATTGTAGCTTCGTTTTTCAAATATTTGTATATCTTTCAGAGACATTGGATACTCAAAACCTGAAAATATTTCGTCATTCACAAATTTTTCGTATTGCTTTACACGTTCACAGTCTCTTTCTGGTTTTTCAATAGCACATCTTATTGAGTAAATAAAGCAAAAATCATCTCTATTTTTTATATTTATACAAGCTTTTTTATCTTTGATATTCTTTGGTAAATCGATGTATGATCCTGCATTCATCATTTCGTGTTTGTTAAGGCTCAAAACTAGTTGTTTACAACTTTTAAATGTCCATCCGGAACCTTTATTTGGATTATTCGTTTGTTCTCGATGTGTTAATTTATTAAATTGCTTAGTAATAAAGTCGTTTACGTCAAAGATTTTCGTCTGCTTTGATAGTAAAATACATTAGACATGTTTGCGGTTCACCATTCACTAAAGTTCGTTCGTATTCACATTCCAAAGAGAGATAGCCCTTCATATTTTTAACATTTTCTTGAAATTTCTCGATTAAACTTTTAATTTCTGACCGCATAATTGAAAGATATTTGTAAATTGACATGGAATTGTCGTTCAAGTTTGTTATTGTAAATGTATTGCTTGAAAAGACCGTGTATTGAGGATAAAACTTCTACATCAATGATATTTTCGGATTTTACTTTAAGAGTTTTATCAATTTCTTCGATCATTTCAGACTTGGTTTTATCGTTAGTACCGATAGCCAACTTTTCAGCTATTGAATGAAGTTTTTCATCATTAAATAGGTCGAGATTTTTCTTTTCAAACTTTGAAATTTCTCTTTAATTCACGTAATTTCTCAATATTAAACATGTTTTCGTGATCGGCAATTTTATTTTCTCTAGCCCACTGTCTTAAATAATTTAGTTCATTATTGTAAATTTGCTTGTTTTTTTCATGACTTTTAGAATTATAATGGCGATCATAATTTTTTTCTTAAAAATTTCTATTTTGCAGAACGGACATGATATTTTATCGCGCTCCATTTAGATAGAAAAATTTATTTAACTAAATGGTGCTTGTAAACCAACGATTGCGCCTCTCACGGCGTGATATCACTACGGATATGACGCAGGCGAAGCGATTATCGTGATGGTCGGTCTGTAGTAGCACACCTCGACTGTCATTGATACACACAGCGCAATCTTTCGGAACTAAAATGTCGGTAATGCAGATTTTTCTTTTAAGAATAAAAATTGTGTTCCCGTTTACTATTATAACATTTTCTTTTTCAAAATGTTAGATAATTTTACCTATTTTAAATATGCGTACATTTTGTTACTTGTAATTTTCAAATTATATTTTAAATTAATTTCTTAAATTTTTACTTCTCGATGGGCTGTTGTATTGTGTTGCTGAGTATATATGTCCGCGAATTCGGTTTGGTCGGTTAGGAAGTTTACTTCTGAACTGTTTCAATGCGAGTGGCCATAGCGGAGAAACACCAAGTTCAGAAGTATTCAGATCGTATTCCGGAACCATTTTCTCTATCCGTATCTCGCTCTTCTCTCTCTCTCTAGCCTGAATATAGATCCTAGCCTATAAACGGCAGAAGTGATCGTGTCATAGGCATAAAAAGAGAGGGAGAGAGAAAGAGACAGAGGGAAGAGAAAAGGTCGACCGAGAAATGGTTTTGCACTTTTTGACTTTGAATTTTTTTCTATTTAAATGGAGTTCTTGAAAGAGTTAAATGATATTGGAGAATGTAAGTTTAAAGAGTATAAGAAGTTAAATGAATTGGAAGAAAGGAAGAAACATAGAATCTTGAATTTGGAGAAAATGAAAGATAAATTCGGGTTTACAATAATTGCCGAGTTGGAAGATTGTAAAGTACACTTACCGAACAGATTTTTGACTGTTTTGGATGAGAAAAAGATTAAAGAATTAAACAAAAATGAAAAATTACACTTGGTTGTTACTGGAAAGAAGACTATTAAAGATAAAGAAATTATAACAATTAACTTTGTAGAATAAAGTCTTAACTCTAAAACTTGCAGTCCCTCCCCACGTCATAGTACTGTTTTGATAACCATAGTTGGTGTCTTTCTTCATAGGAATCACATGGAATATTATCTACAGTAATACCTTTTGTTTCACACAAAATGTGGCTATATTCTATAAGAAAAATTCTATAATGCTCTTTAATGAAATTGTGTTGATAAATCTTGATACTCACAAAAATTCCTAAGAAATTCATCAATTAAGTCTTGATTATCTTGAAAGAACGTATAATATGGGAAAAATGTCATAAAAAAACGATGAAAACTCTCTGTTTGTTTATTTTTTACTTTCTTTTCAATATCTTTCGTAATTATATTAAATATGTAATCCCTTACTTTTTTAGTTTTTTGCCGATAGTAAAACACTCCATTAGACGTTTTTTCTGCAAAAGACTTTACAAGTTCTTTGAATTCTGTATCATTTAAGGAAAGTATCAACTGTTCTTTAAAATGTTTTGGTAATTCGTTGAACTCGTTAAAATTGTCTTTCTTTGTAAGTTTTTGAAATGCTAGAAACTGAAGAGAGCTTGGTGAGTTCATGTTGTTTATTTAGTAGAAAAGTTTTTTATTAAAGTACAGTATGTTTTTAGTAAAAATGTTTTTAAATTGATTAAATTTTATTAAGATAAATCCTTTATTCGTAGCAGATTTGACAACATTTTACAAAGCACAGCTTAAGAAAGTAGAAGCAAACAGCTATAGATTTGGTTAATTTTTCATTCCTCAGAGTAGATAGTAATGTACCGATCGCTTTTTGGAGACGAACGACTGTAGATTCGGTTAATTTTTCATTGAGATTTGCTGTGTTATTTCTCAGCTTCCTTTATGGTACATTGAACAGTATTTTACATTGCTTTTCGGTCGGCTCCGAAAGTGCGCCAGGAACCCCATATTACTATCTACTTATATATATAATTTCAATAAACATCGAATTGCAAAAAGTACTTGCTCCGCTGGGACTCAAACCCGGATCTCTCACTTACGGGGTGAATGTGCTACCATTACACCACAGAGCCCTCACTTTTTCCTAATTAATTATTTTGTATTTGGCCGTATCTGTCACATATACGTTTAAATAAGCAAACTAACATATGATCGGAAGACCAAATACCTGTCAAATGACTTTTATTTACATTAAATAGTATAAATGTCAATAGCCTTATTTAATTTCAATAAACATTGAATTGCAAAAAGTACTTGCTCCGCCGGGACTCGAACCCGGATCTCTCACTTGCCGGGTGAATGTGATACCATTACACCACAGATCCCTTACTTTTTCTTTTATATGTGTGTGCGTGCGCGCGCGCGCGTGTGTGTGTGTATTTAACTATATCAAAAATACACAAACATAATAAATCTAACGGTTAATGTAGTTCAGACTTGAATATACCCATATTTTTGTACATTTATTATTTAATGTATTAGCTATACATCTTCGGTAATGTGTAAAATAACTAAACTGTATTTGTTTAACTTTATTGTATAGTAAAATAAATTGCAAGAAAATGCAAGAAAAATTTTGAATATTGTTGAAATGGAATTAATTAAAAAAACACTAAAGGCTTCGTCTGATAAAATACTATGGATGTTTCTGTAAAGCAACAACTCAAATTAGTATTATGTAATTTATACTAAAAAAAGAACATGCATTAATCGTGTACTTAGAGATCTGGCTGTCAATGAAACCACTGGAAATGGCAGAGACTGGATGACTACTATTACTATACTAAGAGAGACAAGCACATCCGAGAATACCGAGACGAATGGAGACTTGAACGCTGGGTTAGCGCAGATTGAATGGAGACTTGGACGCTGGGTTAGCACAGATTGAATGGAGACTTGAACGCTGGGTTAGCGCAGATCGCGCGCTAGCTCCATCACAAAGGATCTATAAAAGAATTTATTAGTCCTGGCGTTCCTTATAAGGATAATGAAAACATATGATCAAATTATTGAATTGTCATCGGTCCTTGATACGTATGCAAAGTTTCAAATTAATCAGACTTCTGGAAATTGGTGAAAATTATGCTCAAAGATTCCGTTACATAGATACAACCGAAGCTAATAAAAGCGTGTTAAAAAAACTGTTCCTTGATAAAAATTACATGTTTTTAATTTATGTACGAGAAAAATGTGAAGAAACTTTTGTGAAATTTATTTCAAAACAAAAAAGAGTTAAGAATTAAGAGAATAAAGTTACAGGCTAGTCTGGTATCATAGGGTGAGACTTGATTATGGTTGCGTGAATTTAACCAGCAACAGAGCGAGAGTAATATCATCGCAGTAATGGATAATCAACCCTCTTGTATATAAATCTGTGTATGGTTAATGTAATATTCATTAGCTCAGAAACCAATCTTGGCAGATTCGACTCGACGCTGTGCAAGTACTTGTCAGAATGTCAGACTCGAAAGATCGTTCACTTTTATCATATACCGCTAGATACTGTACACGTAATCCAATAAGAGATACAAATGCAGATTATTAAAGGTTTTTGTATGAATAATTACAGTGTCCTGGTTAATATATTATTAACAATGATCCAGTTAATAATATATTATGTTATACTGACTTGTTATATAACGGAGGGAGGGCCGTTTTCTATACACGGAGAGCTTTCGGAGAGTGTCGGATAGAGTACTAATGTAGCCTTATGTCATCATAGAGAAAGGCGTGTTTCAGATAGATTGCAGGTTAATGAACTTTCCGACTATCACAGGAAGGGCCAGATAGAGTACTAAATATGACCTCATACCATTATAGAGAAAGGCGTGTTTCAGATAGATTGCAAGTTTATGAACTTTCCGACTATCACAGGAAGGGCCAGATAGAGTACTAATATGTCCTCATGCCATCAGAGAGAAAGGCGTATTTCAGATAGATTGCAGTTTTATGAGCTTTCCGTCTATCAGAGGGAGGGGCAGAAAGAGTACTAATATGAACTCATGCCATTAGAGAGAAAGGCGTGTTTTAGATAGATTGCAGGTTTATGAACTTTCCGTCTATCAGATGGAGGGCCAGATAGAGTACTAATATGAACTCATGCCATCAGAGAGAAAGGCGTGTGTCAGATAGATTGCAGGTTTATGAGCTTTCCGTCTATCACAGGAAGGGCCGGATAGAGTACTAATATGACGTCAAGGCATCAGAGAGAAAGGCGTGTTTCAGATAGATTGCAGGTTTATGAGCTTTCCGTCTATCACAGGAAGGCCCAGATAGAGTACTAATATGACCTCATGCCATCAGAAGAGAAAGGCGTGTTTCAGATAGATTGCAGGTTTATGAGCTTTCCGTCTATCACAGGAAGGCCCGGATAGAGTTCTAATATGACCTCATGCCATCAGAGAGAAAGGCGTGTTTCAGATAGATTGCAGGTTTATGAGCTTTCCCATCTATCACAGGAAGAGCCGGATAGAGTACTAGTTTGACCTCAGGGAGGAACGCTTGGTACAGATAGTGAGTTTTCGTTTAACAAGTCCGTTCTAGGATATTATAAAATTTTTCACTACACGTCAATAAAATAAAAATTAACATTGCTTTTAACGAAGTTGATTTTCCGTTACAGTATAAGATTAATGGAACTCCGTAAACGTTTTTTATCATAACACGTTTGGAATTAACGTTTAAAAATTGGGTTGTTGAAGCATACTTGTCGATTTTTTATCCTTAATTTATAAATGATTATTTCGCAGATATATTCATTGGCTAACACGGTCAGCTTTGTTTATTAGTAAATTCATTGGCAGATTCTAATAAAATGTCTGTGTTTTAAGAGGTAACATATACACAGTAACTATTTTTCTCTACTTTATGTCAAGCTCATTAATATTGTGCATGTTTGTATATTAGTCTATTGCTAACGTTATGATTATTTATTTTTAACCGTGTGAAACCCTTTTTAATTATCTCGTTAGCATTTGCTTCTATATTCCAGAACTTTATTCTTTGTAAATTGTATCGTTTTACTTGAGAACTTTAAAAATCAATCATTTATGCATAAAGACTATTTTATTTCTTAGGCGGGATAAGAAGACAGTCACAGCTACAAGAACTGTGTGTGTCGCGATCATCAGGTCATACGTTTCCCCTCTCCTCTTTGTAGGATTTACGATAGGCTGAAGTGACTTGCGTGATCCCTATCAGTAGGTTCCACTTCCCATATCTATGCATTTTTGTTTCATTTAAAAATCTTAATTAACGAATTTAAATAACTTAAAATTAGAAAATATTGTATACGAAATGTTATACATTTATAAACAACTAGATTAGTTTTGTAATAACAAATCATAAAGTAAACTTTATTACTAAAACATGAATGTTATGCAAAAAGGAAAATATATATATAATGTAAGAGTATAAAAAATCTAATAAGTCCAATTTTAAAACTACTGACATGACATCAGTTGACAACTATGACATCGGTTCTTATGGTCTCATACGTGTACAAACGAATCGCTTGCGCTTGGAAAGAAGACGCCTCTTCAGAAGCCCACAACTGGGTAACACCAAAAGTATATTAAAACTTAATATAAACTCCAATGTTAAGACTGTCGTCATGCGGTGAGACGCTAGAGCTCTGTGATTGCGTACTGTAATATGCATTTGGAGAGCTATTATGAGAAGCGAGGTATTAACGCAAATCCTCGAGACGTGTTTATAGAGGTTGGTTTTCTAAGCTAATGAATATTTAGTTACATAAACTGTGTTCGCGGTGCTGACTGAGGTGAAGTTGGCAGGTGAAACAGCTATACGTCCATTATTATTGTAAATATTGTATTTTGAGAATTAATGAAATTCTATTGAACTAATAAACATTATCTTTAAAAATCCTGAATTGTTTCAAACTTCTCATCTAATCATTGTTTTAAAATGTTTTTGTGTCAAACATTTTATATTTATAGTGTTAAAGTCTATTATACATACATTTCTAAGAAGAGTTTACACGTTAGTTTTATGAACAGGTTCTATGCTAATGGTAATTTATTGAAATTGGGGTTCTGAGTTCTACTCTACTAGATGATGAAGTGTTATAAATTAAATCCTGATGAGCTAATGAATGTCAATATCTGTATTAAAACACAACCTCCATAATATCTTGGTAGCTTCGGACAAATTGTGGTGCTGCTCTTTCTTTGATTAAAACTTGTGTTAAACTACCTGGAGCTTCTTACGTATAAGGATTACAAACAAGGATTTTGTAGCTTTTTTTGCCATTGACTGAAAACATAATCACTCTCAGTTAAGCAGGAATGACGGGTGGCTTACATATTTGATACGGATTTGTTGTAACAAGTAAATGTAAGTAACTTGTTACGCAATAAAAATGTTTCCGGTGTGTTGAATAATTATAGTTTCCCATAAAATTCAAAAAGATAAAATTGGTGATAGGGATGAGTAGGGGGTGGATTTAAGCGACAAAACTCACCATAAATAATCATAAAGAGTGACTTGTATTCAGATTTCGCATCGAGCCATGAGTATTATAATGAGAGGTAGCACAGTTAGGCCTGCCGTTGTAACAAAATGCCCGGGTTCCTTTGTTTGAGTCCTGTGTTATACACATAGGTGATGGTAAGTACAATAGTTAACTAGCAGTGTAGGGCTAAACAAATACAATATGAAATAAGCAATTTGTACCTATTTTTATATATTGATTTAATTCTATTAAAAACCCATTCATCGTGCTCAAGAAACTAGAAGATTTTCGTAAGTGGATGGCATGATTTTATGTCAACATACTTATACCGATAAAATATTTGAAATGGTTATTTACATTTCATATTTTTATTAAAATGTCATATTGACTTTTAACAAATAAAGATCAATACTTAGATATTTAATATAATAATAATTCTATGTTTACATATCGTAAAGGTACCTCTGTAAAAAGTTTGTGACACCTCCAGTTTTGTAATATCAATTAATTTTCCATAATCTTATATTTAAATTTGAACCTGCAAAACGTCAAGCTGTATTCAGCACCTTTATAAAAGTATACATAAAGTTATGTGTTTAGAAACCTAATCATATTAGATCTTGCTTAAGTATAAGATACCTTTGCAAAGCGTCTTTGTAAGAGTACTAACTAACATGATAAAACTACCGGAAATTGGAAATTAACGGAACTTTTCGTATCTCTCACTTTTGAAATATTATAAAACAACGTAGCAATGACGTTTGTAATTGATTTGGGATGAACTGCAAACATTCGAGTTTATTCGAAATGACATGACATTTTAGTTTCTGTTGATTGATTGATTGGATGATTGATTGAACAAATGTAAATAATACTGAACATCAACTTTAGTTAATACTACAGACACTAAATTCAATACATTATGCTGAAAGCATATTTTACGTCCAGAACTAAAATTCATTACTCAATAAACATTATTTTTATAATTATAATTTATATCTTGAGTAAATTACGTTTAAACATTGAACTAAATGAACAAATACATTTAATGATAGCTAAGTAACAACAATAGAAACGTTTAATTCAACATATCTAAATATTGAATAAAAATTTTTTATTTTGTATCTATCTTAATACAATTTAAAATAGTGTCAGCTTACGATAAACATATAGTTCTATCACACTTGAAGTGTTTTTATGTAGAAGTTATAGTAAAAACAACAAATTCAGATTTGCTAACATTTCAATTGACTCTGGAAACATTCTTCCAGTTTATCAAACGATATCACATGTATTTATAATTCCCAGTATATTATAATATATATATATAATAGAACGTAAATAGTAATAATATAATTTACATAATGATATTCTAAAACATCATTATGTAAATTTATACAATGATATTATGTAGTGGATTTCTAGATTAAACACCATGGTATCCGATAATATATATGTTACTACATGTATTGAAAGGGATTTCCAGAGAAAAAAACCTGTTTTGGAGTAATTTGTTATAATGTAATTAAGTAAAAAGAGGATCATTGCACTTCAAAGATAGGGTTAATAGGACCACATCGCCTGGTACACCCTCGTCATCCTTTATCACATTACGATAACGCTGCAGGACAGCTACAGTGACGGGTGTCATTCACCACTCAGGGATTTTGTTACTTCATCATGTTTGATATATATTGTAACCTATTACTAATATTTATATACAAATAATAGCAGTTGCACGCGGTTTCGCACACATTTTACACCGTGGGTATATGATATTCTGGATACTACTGACATAAATGACAATTACTAGAAGATATTCTGGTGATATATCCTGATCCATAAAAGATTTAAGTTTAAAAATTGTGAAGTAATATATTGAAACATATTTTATGTGTACTAATGTAAAAACACACATTTATATCTAATAATACTTGATATTTTATTGAACAGCTACGGCAATTTCAATAACAGCTAAACTATATTGGTCTTTATGAAAGATTTCTTAGTTTTTTTACATGGTGAGTTTTAATGTCATAATTAACAAACCAAATTTTGGCGTTAAAAACTGCTAATAAAATGTAACTAATCGTGTAATAAATCCAAACACACAGAGCACATACAAACGATGTGTGGAAGGGGGGAGGGGGTCCCGAACGGAATGTAATGAACAGTCTGGTTGTTAGTGTTTAGCACCGTCCTGTGAATTCAATGTAAGGTTACTCTTGTATTCAAATTCTAGTTTTATGTGATTTCCGTTTAACGCAATGGATTTCTAATGCAAATACTGCAACTTTTACTGATAATTAAATAATTAGGACATATAATTAAATATGTTATTCTTGTATTATTATTTATTAAGCCATACAACATTGACCTTATAAACATTCGATGACATTGCAGTATAATGTATTCTTGATAATTTCCTGCCCTAGATTTTGTTTAGGTAATACTGGAATTTAATTCGCTAGTGAATTATTTTTACTATTGGATTTTTTGTAAAAATTGTGGTAACCATTAGGAGCCAGCCCTATATCACAGATTCTGAATGTAATTTAGTATTCATTTTATAAATTATAACTGTTCCAAATTGAATTCGAATGTAAATTGCCATATTAAAATGCTAGGCAGTCCAACAATTTTTAATATCGTAAGTTTCATTGGTATATTAATGTTTTATTTTATATCTGAATTAAACTACTGATCATACACTGAAAACTGTTATATTTTATTCAATTCCAATTTTCAACAGATTTTTCTGGTGATGTTTCGAACTTTAGCTGAAGTCCATTTATTTTCAAATCAATTTGGAAGCTTTTTCTGAATTACAATGTATTTCAGGTAACTTTTCTAATCATTTCCTTCATATACATCACCCTAAAGTGTAAAATCGACATTTAAAAAATGTGCCGAATTGGTTCAGCCTCTCTCACAATTACTAATTAGCAACACATTTTGTGATTCAATTTTATTTGCAATATATACATTATCCTACATCTTAAAAATTGTATTTTCCAATACTATATAATTATCCGTTTATACAACCATGCCCCTGCAACGTAATGTGTTAGAATGAGGTTAGTTTCGTTTTGTTTATGAATAGTTCTCTCAAATTCACGTAATACAGTTCATCTTCAACTACTAGACGTATTTTTCACATATTTTTCTTAATACATTATAGAATGCTTAGGTTACTATATATCACATGTAGGACCATAAGTACTCTTAAAGTGTTGGTATTATTAAAATGTATACTAAGTGGCTGGACCTGTAACGAATACATCGATTCTTTGGTGCTAAACTACAGGTTTTACAAAATATCATTGATTCAATATAACCAATATTACTAGGGAGAAAAGCTACTATGTAAATGCAATTAGATGTTCAACAAGTGTTATTTTATATGATGAGAGTTTAAAATGGAAATGATTTATTTATTTGTGCAGATACAATACATATATCCACGAGAGCCGGACAGTTGGCAGAGCTTTACATAAATTACGTCATACGTGCTTTTGTCCGGTGCCAGGCGCTCGACTCATATAACTCTCATAACGCTACTTACACTTTTATTTTTATCATTATAAAACTGCACTAACTATCCGACCAAGAGGACTTTCTACCCCCATAGTCACATATAACTGACTTTACGCTACTTACACTTTTATTTTATTAAACATTTCACTAATTATAATCACAGAAGTCTTGCCACCTCTGTAGTTCTATATAGTGCTAAAACGGCTTAAATTGAAGCCAAAGATCAAATAGGACGATTTTTTTGTGTTTTTACTACCTTTAAATTTCTTTAATGTAAACAAAATTTGTTTAGTAATCTTTCGTGAGAGATCTTTCAAATGGTACCACACACTTCACCTTTACTTTTACAAATTCCCCCAAACAACATTAAATTACCCAAAAAACACCTTAAAGAATTTTGGGGGAATTTAATAAATTAATCAAAATTTTGGACACAAAATAGGGCTACCAAACAAGCTTCTGTAGTCATACGTAACTCACACTTTACACTTTCATTTCTTATCAGTAAAACATAGTACTAACTGTTTGACAAAAAAATAATTTTGTTACTTCTATAATCACGTATAACTGAGTTTCCGGTAATCAAACTACTATTCTTATCAGTCAAACATTGTACTAACAGTTTGACAAAATAATTTTGCCACTTCTATAATAGTCACAAATAACTGACTTTACGCAATTTAAACTTTTATTCATATCAGTCAAACATTGCACTAATGGATTGACCAAACAATAACTTCGCCACATCTATGGTCATATCATTTCACTCAGAGAGTAGAAAACTAAATATAACAATGTTTTTCCTGTAACTCAGTTGAATCTTCATTAGTATTTTTAAAAACTACTCTAAGATGAGTCCTCATTGAGTTCTATACCCACTTACAAGCATTTGAAATGTCACAAATACATTTGTTATGCAAAGTATTAAAATTCTAAATGTACTGTTTTACTTTGTTCAGTGATCGAATTTATAATTTGCTAATATCGAAATTGTAATATCACTTCAATTTATTGTTGGTTTGTGTGTCATTTCCCCATTAAGATGCACTTTCGTCGTTTCATTATTTGTTCATAATGATTACTGAGAAATTATCATCCCTAATTTTCAATTCTTTAATCCCGAGTTATATGTCCATGATGGAATTTCGGTTCTTTTCAGTAATTTGCTGTCCTGTATTTCCTTTAAACAATCAAATCTAAATTTCTTCAATGTTACTGTAAGCCCAAATAACAAATCATAGGATCAGAACTATAACTATGAAAGAAATATTTAATTCACTTCTAATAAAATACTAGAACTTAAGAAGAAAATTTTCACAAATATATAGAATAGTATTATTGAATCAAAAGTACTACAACCCCAGTTGATTGCAAATATTTTTTTTATCATGAAACTGAAGATAATTTTCATGTTAAAATATTTCAAGTAACCAAAATCTTAACTAAACAGCTACAACATATGTTCTACAAAACGATGTCCCTCCCTGACTAAAATCTTTTAAATCTCTTATATTCTTTACTATATACAAGTGCCAATTGTGTAATAAAATTAGAAGTACATGTCTTATTTTTATTATTCCTATATTATTATTTTCAAAACTACATTTCTTACTTCTATAAAGTATTCTAGATTTTAATTTTTAAAATTAAAACGATAACTGTATGAAACAGTTCAAAATCCGTTAATTAACAGTGTTGGTGAGAGGAATGACTTGATTTCGAAGTATTATCTTGTTAAAATACCACCCGCACTAACAGAGAAGCGATGGTATATTTGTAGGCAACTCCTACTCTATTTAGTTAAGGTACTATCAACGGTAAACGTTGTAAGAGGTCTTTAGATGCATATTACACTAGTGAGTAGTAGTTGATATCTATGAGGGTGTTGGGGCACACACGGGAGGGTACATACAGAGTGTTGGTTTTAAATGAGTTTATATGAGTAAATTTAAAAAAATAATTCTCTGTTTAGATGGATTTTCAAATTTGCTCCCTTGACTGTGTCCCAGGAGATTCTAAATAAAACGTTGAAATAAACTGTGTTGTTATACGAGATTTACTGTTATTTTGTACCTGCGATTACTTGTGAATAATATATTGACACGTCCAGAAAACAAAACCTGAATTCATAATATTTATTTTATTTTAAGTGTATTTACAACCAGACAATAAAACTACAGTATATTAGTCAAACAAATCTTACTTTCGAGATAAAGTAATATGTTATATGGATAAAATATAATACGAGTCCCGTTTCTTAGAATATATCAAGTACTATTTGCTGTAATAACTCTACAAAATGGATAGATATAACACAAGAGTAATGTTTAGAGAGTGGCAGCACAACACTTGAAAGCTTGGTTTACTGTAGTGAGTGCTTTAAAAGTACCGGTTCTATTACTAGTTAAATGTCTTTTCTATCTAAATGGAGTCAGTTGTAGACCTACTCAATAATCAACTTATATTCAATAATAAAGACATTGTAACGATTGTAGACGAAAACAATGTAATCTGGTTTAAGGCTAAAGATGTTTGTGAAATATTAGGTTATGAAAAAACAAAAAACGCAATTAAATTAAATGTTGAAGATGATGACAAAATTCAATATTTTTACTTAAAAAACAAGGGGCTATTCGAATGGCCCCTTAACAATCTTCATCCTGACACTGTTTTTATCAATGAATCTGGACTTTATTCTTTAATTTTGAGATCACATAAAAAAGAGGCAAAAATCTTCAAAAATTGGGTTACAAAAGAAGTTTTACCGAGTATTAGAAAATATGGCGAGTACAAACTTGAAAACGAAAATAAGCAGTTAAAAGATGAAATAAAACAGTTACAAATTAAAGATGAAATAAAATCATTGAAAATAGAGAATCAAGAATTGCGAATGGAATTAATGAAGAGAGATATGATATGTAAAAATTTTGATAAGAAAAAGCACCATGTTTTTGTGTTAATTAAGAAGAATCACATGTGGGAATGGCCTTATTACGTTATCAGAGCTCAGAAAACGAGAAATACCAAACCGATTAAAACATCTAAAAATAAATTATCCTGAATTAGAGATTTTGTTCATTGATGACGAACCAAATTCTATCAATCTGTATAACCAAATGAAAGAATCTTTGAATATTTTATACAACGGAAAATCATTTTACTACAAATATGGCAGAATCTCGACTGATTTATAGAATATCTAAATTACACGATGAAAATGTTTCTAAATTTTACTAAAAACTCTCGATTTATTATATTTTGTTTGTAAATGTTTAGCATAACTAGGTAAACCATCGTAGAATTTTTTTTTTCATATTCACAAGGCATTTCGTTTTTATAACTTTCGCTGAAAATGTTTTTAGCACAATCTTTGCAAAAAGCATCTTTTCTATCTTTACTATACTGCCAGTTATTAAATTCAGAAATATTTTTAATTTCTTTACAAAAGTAACACTTTTTCTCTTCTAAAGTTAATTTGTTCATTTTATCATATAATTCCTTACAATAACAGTCTTTTCTATTCTCTTCTTGACACTTTGTACATTTCTTTTGAGACTCCATTTATATAGAAAAAATTATTACACGATGAAAATGTTAAACTCTTGAATTGTGATATTTTGTTTGTAAATGTTTTTGATAATTATTTAACCATTTTATAGTTCTTCCACATTCGCATTGAGTATCTTCATAATATAATCTATGGTGATTCTTCTTTACACAATCTTTACAATATGAGTCTTTCTTATCTCTACTATAGTGATCACTATTAAACTCTGAAATTTTTTTTTAGTTTCTTTACATTTAAGACATTCTTTATCTTCCAAAGTTAATTTTTCTATTTTATCATATAATTCTTTATGATATTCCCTTTCACAATCTTTGCAATTATAATGCATTCCATCTTTCCTATTTTTATCTTTATAAAATTCATTTAAATCTTTAAATTCTTTGCACTTTGTACATTTCTTTTGATGCGCCATTTATATATAGAAAATTTATATTACAGTTTTGACTTCTTCAATTCATATTCATAAAACTTTCCGGTTATTTCTTCATTATTTAAATCTTTTATACTATAAGTTACAGGATCTGTGTTATTAATTTGATAAATAACAAAGATTTCTCTTGACCAATTGTTTCTTATATTTGTTCGAAAATGTTTGTTTTTTATTAACAATTCTTACATGATCATTGACTTTAAATTTAGTTTTCGTGTGAATTTCAGGTGGAACATACTTGAAAAACGGTCTCTAATAACTCCTTTTCTGCATCCTTATCTACATCTTTGGGCTTCATTTTGATTGTGCTGTGAACCGTATCATTATAATTTGTGACTATTTTTTGAAGAATATCGATCCATTTAAAGTTTTTATTAATCTCAAAAAGAACCTTCATTCTTTCATTTTGAGTTCTATTATATCTCTCTACAATACTTGATTTCTCTTCGTTTTCAGTATGATAAATCTTAATGTTGTATTTTCTCAAAACTTCGTTAAATTCTTTATTTTTAAACTCTAAAACCCTTATCTGTATGAAGTAGGTTAGGAGGTTTGTGATTGATCCTTATGGCATCTTTTACTATATCTTCGAAGGCTTTTGAAACATCTTTACCGTTTTTTTCTTTTGATAGCTCTTGACCAAGCATATTTTGAGAAAGTATCAATAACATTTAACATATACTTGAATCCATCATTTTGATCCGAATAGTTAGACATTATAAACTAAATCTGCTGCCCATAAATCGTCAATTCCTAATGTTATAATTTTTCTCTTTTTAAACTTCTTTCGTACCGGTGCATGAATTTCTCTAGCTTCAATCTCGATTTCTTCCTTATTCTTAGATTCTTTCTTTACTTGTTTTTCATAAGGATTCTTTATAAATTTACTCTTATTTGTCTTACATTTTGAACATTTTGCTGCAATTCTATACAATCCATTTTGAGTTTGAACGATTTTAGAATCTATATTTTTCGTTTTCTTTTTACACTTGTGACAGTGAATTAAATCATCTTCCATTTACATATCAAGGTTTCCAAGTTTATTTAATTCGTCTAATATATCAGATTTTGCTTCATTTTTATAGCCATACGGTACTGTATCGATCTTATTTTCTAGGACAATTCTCTTATCATCTTTAGCGTTCAGTGCCAGCTTGTTTATGGTAACAGTGTACAACTCATGTTTATAACTTTTGATGACTGTCATCTCCCTAAATTCTTCTTTATCTTCGAACAAACATCTCTTCAAGTTTTTGATATTTATTGTTTTATTTACAACGCTTCTCTTAATTCCTTTACACCTAACTGGGTTTTTATCTAGATATTTGTACGAGTACATCTTAGACCTTAAACCACAAAATTCTTCTAAAACTTCGCTATTTAACTCATCTTTGAATTTCCCTATTACCTTCTTATTTTTAGTATTGAAACATTCATGATCTTTTGGATAATCACTTGTATCAAAGTCATCTATATTTTCTTTTAATAATTTTAAAAGGATCTCGTTTCAATTCTAGAAAATAACTGTCTGTATCCATGTAACACAGATTCAAATCTGGATCAAACTTCTTTAATTTGTTGTAATAAAACTCGTACATTAGCAATTTTGAGAGGTCGAGAACTGAAAATCCTATGTAAATCGGTTTGTTAAATTTAACCTTTTGTTTGTACATGTGACTCGCTATACAGTTGTCGTCAAAGATAGTGAAGCATTTGAAATTTGTTTTCTTAGCTTGTTTCATTGAAAATTCTTCATTTCCAAGCTTAATATCACATCTGTTTCTCACATTTTCCATAGATTTTCCAAAAACTGAGTTGTTCATCAGCTTATAAAAGTCCTTTTCAAAGTCGCTTGTAGCTTTGGTTCTCATGTTTGTGTTAAAATCAATGTATTCTTTCATAAAAGGCTTCTGATCGAATGCAATAACTCTATTCACATGTTTCAAAATCATACCTTGTTCCAAATAGAACTTCAAATTTCTCGAATGAACAACGTATTCAGTTTTATCCAGTAGAGTTGTGCAAAGTTTGTTTTTAAAATGTTCTGGAGCAAGAGGTAAATCCTTGTGATGTTCGTGTAAATTCGTTGGATATCCAAGATCAACTTCGAGAATATAGCCATAATCTTCGTCGCCAGTGAGTTCCAAAATTGTTTCTTTCCATTCTGCAGTTGTGTAAGTTTTTGGATCCATCCACTTGATATCACTAAACGGCAGTTTTTGCATTAGGCCATAACCATAAAGGTTGTTTGCATCGACATAAAGTAAATAGTTTTCAGGTTTTGTCTTATCGAAATCTTTCAAATATTTGTTATTTGCTTTCACATATCGCTTAATACATTGAGAAATACCTCCACGAATACCTTTTTCAATCATTAAATACATATCGTAATCGTGTATCAGTTGAAGCTCGATTTTCGTTAATTTTAACATAGCGTCCCATGCGAGACTTGGAGCTGTTAGATAATGTGCCGGATCAAGTTTGTAACAATTTAGACAAATGTTTCTGAAGTTTTCGAATATATCAGCGAGCAATAGTACATCTTGGATATTGTACAAATCAGAGTAATTTCCAAGATTTTTATCTTTTAATTTGTTCCAAACGCTCAAGTAATGTTGATAATCTTTCTCAGAATATGCTCTCATCTGTCAAAAGTGAATAGAAATCTTGAATTCTCAATTCTTCTGTGTAATCAAGTTTTTCAATACTGTCGATAAATTCATAGGGAAATATTCCTTTTCCAGATAGAATTTTAAAAATCTCGTCGTCGTCATTTGGCTGTCTTTCTATTATCTCATTCAGTCCATCTTGTATAAAATGATTTGTATGTTTGAAGTCTTCTCTCTTTAGATTTTTAGCTAACTTTTCTATAGACGAGGCCATGAATCTGAACGTGTCTACAAACGAAAACTTGATGAATTTTCTTGGCTTATCACCTTCGAATTCATAGCCATATCCAGAATTTACAGAATAATTTATATATTTTTCTTCTGAGTTTGCGATCAAATCAACGTTTCCATATTTCTTAGCTAATTCTTTTATGTACAAATGAGTATCGTAATTTGACATATTGTGGCAGAAAACGGGAATATTCTGAGGAAATTTCAAATTTAGATTGCAACATGCATGAGCTGCGCCTCGAAACTTGCCGGTTAAATGACAATGATCTCTCACTTTATTATAACTCTTATCTTTCCAACTATCAGGAGTAAAACCATACTGAATTGACCCAACATCATAAGCAGACCATTCACAGATATGACAAACGTTTGAATTTTGATACGAAATTTCTTCTTCTTCTGTCAATTTCATAGGTTTCATGTTCTTAGAATTATATTTTTTCGCTATGTATTTCGATAATTTATTGAGTTCTTCAAACAATTTTGTCGGGACGTTTTTCAAATCTTCTTCATTTTTGGCACGATAACATATCGGTTTGTACATGCGATTGGTCACATTCGACACTAAATATAGAGTAAACCCATAAGGAATGTGCCTCTGAATCTTGGTTGTAGTCGATCTTTGTGGATTGTTCTTGCATGTCGGAATTTTTTCTAATATGCTCTCAAAGTCCATATAAATTACGTACGGATGGTTAAATTTCTTTTGATAATTAGTAAATTTAGTTGTTTGACCTGGAAATGGCATAATTGGCTTACAAACTTCATGATTTTTACAAATTTCTAAGTGATCTGTTAAATCTCCAGATTTGTAAAAATGGCTTAAACATCTTCTACACAAAAATTTTCTTTCTTTATGTTTAGACAACTGCGAAGAAACAAGCTTATTTAAATCGGTTATCAAAACATAATGAGATTTAACATCTTGTTTAACATACAATAAATCAATGTTTGTTTCAGCGTCATATTTTTCAGAAATTTGTAACGGAACAATGTTAATATTTTTCATCAAAACTGTAGACATTGATAGACATTGTTGGATACTTATACTTGGAATTGTAGCTTCGTTTTTCAAATATTTGTATATCTTTCAGAGACATTGGATACTCAAAACCTGAAAATATTTCGTCATTCACAAATTTTTCGTATTGCTTTACACGTTCACAGTCTCTTTCTGGTTTTTCAATAGCACATCTTATTGAGTAAATAAAGCAAAAATCATCTCTATTTTTTATATTTATACAAGCTTTTTTATCTTTGATATTCTTTGGTAAATCGATGTATGATCCTGCATTCATCATTTCGTGTTTGTTAAGGCTCAAAACTAGTTGTTTACAACTTTTAAATGTCCATCCGGAACCTTTATTTGGATTATTCGTTTGTTCTCGATGTGTTAATTTATTAAATTGCTTAGTAATAAAGTCGTTTACGTCAAAGATTTCGTCTGCTTTGATAGTAAAATACATTAGACATGTTTGCGGTTCACCATTCACTAAAGTTCGTTCGTATTCACATTCCAAAGAGAGATAGCCCTTCATATTTTTAACATTTTCTTGAAATTTCTCGATTAAACTTTTAATTTCTGACCGCATAATTGAAAGATATTTGTAAATTGACATGGAATTGTCGTTCAAGTTTGTTATTGTAAATGTATTGCTTGAAAAGACCGTGTATTGAGGATAAAACTTCTACATCAATGATATTTTCGGATTTTACTTTAAGAGTTTTTATCAATTTCTTCGATCATTTCAGACTTGGTTTTATCGTTAGTACCGATAGCCAACTTTTCAGCTATTGAATGAAGTTTTTCATCATTAAATAGGTCGAGATTTTTCTTTTCAACTTTGAAATTTCTCTTTAATTCACGTAATTTCTCAATATTAAACATGTTTTCGTGATCGGCAATTTTATTTTCTCTAGCCCACTGTCTTAAATAATTTAGTTCATTATTGTAAATTTGCTTGTTTTTTTCATGACTTTTAGAATTATAATGGCGATCATAATTTTTTTTTCTTAAAATTTCTATTTTTGCAGAACGGACATGATATTTTATCGCGCTCTCATTTAGATAGAAAAATTTATTTAACTAAATGGTGCTTGTAAACCAACGATTGCGCCTCTCACGGCGTGATATCACTACGGATATGACGCAGGCGAAGCGATTATCGTGATGGTCGGTTCTGTAGTAGCACACCTCGACTGTCATTGATACACACAGCGCAATCTTTCGGAACTAAAATGTCGGTAATGCAGATTTTCTTTTAAGAATAAAAAATTGTGTTCCCCGTTTTACTATTATAACATTTTCTTTTTCAAAATGTTAGATAATTTTACCTATTTTAAAAATATGCGTACATTTTGTTACTTGTAATTTTCAAATTTATATTTTTAAATTTTAATTTCTTAAATTTTTACTTCTCGATGGGCTGTTGTTATTGTGTTGCTGAGTATTATATGTCCGCGAATTCGGTTTGGTCGGTTAGGAAGTTTACTTCTGAACTGTTTCAATGCGAGTGGCCATAGCGGAGAAACACACCAAGTTCAGAAGTATTCAGATCGTATTCCGGAACCATTTCTCTATCCGTATCTCGCTCTTCTCTCTCTCTCTAGCCTGAATATAGATCCTATGCCTATAAACGGCAGAAGTGATCGTGTCATAGGCATAAAAAGAGAGGGAGAGAGAAAGAGACAGAGGGAAGAGAAAAGGGTCGACCGAGATAATGGTTTTGCACTTTTTGACTTTGAATTTTTTCTATTTAAATGGAGTTCTTGAAAGAGTTAAATGATATTGGAGAATGTAAGTTTAAAGAGTATAAGAAGTTAAATGAATTGGAAGAAAGGAAAGAAACATAGAATCTTGAATTTGGAGAAAATGAAAGATAAATTCGGGTTTACAATTAATTGCCGAGTTGGAAGATTGTAAAGTACACTTGACCGAACAGATTTTTGACTGTTTTGGATGAGAAAAAAGATTAAAGAATTAAACAAAAATGAAAAATTACACTTGGTTGTTACTGGAAAGAAGACTATTAAAAGATAAAGAAATTATATACAATTAACTTTGTAGAATAAAGTCTTAACTCTAAAAACTTGCAGTCCCTCCCCCACGTCATAGTACTGTTTTGATAACCATAGTTGGTGTCTTTCTTCATAGGAATCACATGGAATATTATCTACAGTAATACCTTTTGTTTCACACAAAATGTGGCTATATTCTATAAGAAAAAATTCTATAATGCTCTTTAATGAATTGTGTTGATAAATCTTGATACTCACAAAAATTCCTAAGAAATTCATCAATTAAGTCTTGATTATCTTGAAAGAACGTATAATATGGGAAAAATGTCATAAAAAAACGATGAAAACTCTCTGTTTGTTTATTTTTTTACTTTCTTTTCAATTATCTTTCGTAATTATATTAAATATGTAATCCCTTACTTTTTTAGTTTTTTGCCGATAGTAAAACACTCCATTAGACGTTTTTTCTGCAAAAGACTTTACAAGTTCTTTGAATTCTGTATCATTTAAGGAAAGTATCAACTGTTCTTTAAAATGTTTTGGTAATTCGTTGAACTCGTTAAAATTGTCTTTCTTTGTAAGTTTATTGAAATGCTAGAAAACTGAAGAGAGCTTTGGTGAGTTCATGTTGTTTATTTAGTAGAAAAGTTTTTTTATTAAAGTACAGTATGTTTTTAGTAAAAATGTTTTAAATTGATTAAATTTTATTAAGATAAATCCTTTATTCGTAGCAGATTTGACAACATTTTACAAAGCACAGCTTAAGAAAGTAGAAGCAAAACAGCTATAGATTTGGTTAATTTTTCATTCCTCAGAGTAGATAGTAATGTACCGATCGCTTTTGGAGACGAACGACTGTAGATTCGGTTAATTTTTTCATTGAGATTTGCTGTGTTATTTCTCAGCTTCCTTTATGGGTACATTGAACAGTATTTTACATTGCTTTTCGGTCGGCTCCGAAAGTGCGCCAGGAACCCCATATTTACTATCTACTTATATATATAATTTCAATAAACATCGAATTGCAAAAAGTACTTGCTCCGCTGGGACTCAAACCCGGATCTCTCACTTACGGGGTGAATGTGCTACCATTACACCACAGAGCCCTCACTTTTTCCTAATTAATTATTTTGTATTTGGCCGTATCTGTCACATATACGTTTAAATAAGCAAACTAAACATATGATCGGAAGACCAAATACCTGTTCAAATGACTTTTATTTACATTAAATAGTATAAATGTCAATAGCCTTATTTAATTTCAATAAACATTGAATTGCAAAAAGTACTTGCTCCGCCGGGACTCGAACCCGGATCTCTCACTTGCCGGGTGAATGTGATACCATTACACCACAGATCCCTTACTTTTTCTTTTTATATGTGTGTGCGTGCGCGCGCGGCGCGTGTGTGTGTGTATTTAAACTATATCAAAAATACACAAACATAATAAATCTAACGGTTAATGTAGTTCAGACTTGAATATACCCATATTTTTGTACATTTATTATTTAATGTATTAAGCTATACATCTTCGGTAATGTGTAAAATAACTAAACTGTATTTGTTTAACTTTATTGTATAGTAAATATAAATTGCAAGAAAATGCAAGAAAAAATTTTGAATATTGTTGAAATGGAATTAATTAAAAAAAAACACTAAAGGCTTCGTCTGATAAAATACTATGGATGTTTCTGTAAAGCAACAACTCAAATTAGTATTATGTAATTTATACTAAAAAAAAGAACATGCATTAATCGGTGTACTTAGAGATCTGGCTGTCAATGAAACCACTTGTGAAATGGCAGAGACTGGATGACTACTATTACTATACTAAGAGAGACAAGCACATCCGAGAATACCGAGACGAATGGAGACTTGAACGCTGGGTTATAGCGCAGATTGAATGGAGACTTGGACGCTGGGTTAGCACAGATTGAATGGAGACTTGAACGCTGGGTTAGCGCAGATCGCGCGCTAGCTCCATCACAAAGGATCTATAAAAGAATTTATTAGTCCTGGCGTTCCTTATAAGGATAATGAAAACATATGATCAAATTATTGAATTGTCATCGGTCCTTGATACGTATGCAAAGTTTCAAATTAATCAGACTTCTGGAAATTGGTGAAAATTATGCTCAAAGATTCCGTTACATAGATACAAACCGAAGCTAATAAAAGCGTGTTAAAAAAACTGTTCCTTGATAAAAAATTACATGTTTTTAATTTATGTACGAGAAAAATGTGAAGAAACTTTTGTGAAATTTATTTCAAAACAAAAAAAGAGTTAAGAATTAAGAGAATAAAGTTACAGGCTAGTCTAGGTATCATAGGGTGAGACTTGATTATGGTTGCGTGAATTTAACCAGCAACAGAGCGAGAGTAATATCATCGCAGTAATGGATATCAACCCATCTTGTATATAAATCTGTGTATGGTTAATGTAATATTCATTAGCTCAGAAAACCAAATCTTGGCAGATTCGACTCGACGCTGTGCAAGTACTTGTCAGAATGTCAGACTCGAAAGAATCGTTCACTTTTATCATATACCGCTAGATACTGTACACGTAATCCAATAAGAGATACAAATGCAGATTATTAAAGGTTTTGTATGAATAATTTACAGTGTCCTGGTTAATATATTATTAACAATGATTCCAGTTAATAATATATTAGGTGTTAATACTGACTTGTTATATAACGGAGGGTGGGCCGTTTTTCTATACACGGAGAGCTTTCGGAGAGTGTCGGATAGGAGTACTAATGTAGCCTTATGTCATCATAGAGAAAGGCGTGTTTCAGATAGATTGCAGGTTAATGAACTTTCCGACTATCACAGGAAGGGCCAGATAGAGTACTAATATGACCTCATACCATTATAGAGAAAGGCGTGTTTCAGATAGATTGCAAGTTTATGAACTTTCCGACTATCACAGGAAGGGCCAGATAGAGTACTAATATGTCCTCATGCCATCAGAGAGAAAGGCGTATTTCAGATAGATTGCAGTTTTATGAGCTTTCCGTCTATCAGAGGGAGGGGCAGAAAGAGTACTAATATGAACTCATGCCATTAGAGAGAAAGGCGTGTTTTAGATAGATTGCAGGTTTTATGAACTTTCCGTCTATCAGATGGAGGGCCAGATAGGAGTACTAATATGAACTCATGCCATCAGAGGAGAAAGGCGTGTGTCAGATTAGATTGCAGGTTTATGAGCTTTCCGTCTATCACAGGAAGGGCCGGATAGAGTACTAATATGACGTCAAGGCATCAGAGAGAAAGGCGTGTTTCAGATAGATTGCAGGTTTATGAGCTTTCCGTCTATCACAGGAAGGCCTAGATAGAGTACTAATATGACCTCATGCCATCAGAGAGAAAGGCGTGTTTCAGATAGATTGCAGGTTTATGAGCTTTCCGTCTATCACAGGAAGGCCCGGATAGAGTTCTAATATGACCTCATGCCATCAGAGAGAAAGGCGTGTTTCAGATAGATTGCAGGTTTATGAGCTTTCCATCTATCACAGGAAGAGTCCGGATAGAGTACTAGTTTGACCTCAGGGAGGAAACGCTTGGTACAGATAGTGAGTTTTCGTTTTTAACAAGTCCGTTCTAGGATATTATAAAATTTTTCACTACACGTCAATAAAATAAAAATTAACATTGCTTTTAACGAAGTTGATTTTCCGTTACAGTATAAGATTAATGGAACTCCGTAAACGTTTTTTATCATAACACGTTTGGAATTAACGTTTAAAAATTGGGTTGTTGAAGCATACTTGTCGATTTTTATCCTTAATTTATAAATGATTATTTCGCAGATATATTCATTGGCTAACACGGTCAGCTTTGTTTATTAGTAAATTCATTGGCAGATTCTAATAAAATGTCTGTGTTTTAAGATGGTAACATATACACAGTAACTATTTTTCTCTACTTTATGTCCAAGCTCATTAATATTGTGCATGTTTGTATATTAGTCTATTGCTAACGTTATGATTATTTATTTTTACCGTGTGAAACCCTTTTTAATTATCTCGTTAGCATTTGCTTCTATATTCCAGAACTTTATTCTTTGTAAATTGTATCGTTTTACTTGATGAACTTTTAAAAATCAATCATTTATGCATAAAGACTATTTTATTTCTTAGGCGGGATAAGAAGACAGTCACAGCTACAAGAACTGTGTGTGTCGCGATCA
The DNA here is from genome assembly GCF_021130785.1 of Homalodisca vitripennis. Classification (NCBI taxonomy): domain Eukaryota; kingdom Metazoa; phylum Arthropoda; class Insecta; order Hemiptera; family Cicadellidae; genus Homalodisca; species Homalodisca vitripennis. The sequence goes on from NW_025777277.1 coordinate 249,761, forward strand.
TCAGGTCATACGTTCCCCTCTCCTCTTTGTAGGATTTACGATAGGCTGAAGTGACTTGCGTGATCCCTATCAGTAGGTTCCACTTCCCATATCTATGCATTTTGTTTCATTTAAAAATCTTAATTAACGAATTTAAATAACTTAAAATTAGAAAATATTGTATACGAAATGTTATACATTTATAAACAACTAGATTAGTTTTGTAATAAAAAAATCATAAAGTAAACTTTATTACTAAAACATGAATGTTATGCAAAAAGGAAAATATATATATACATGTAAGAGTATAAAAAATCTAATAAGTCCAATTTTAAAACTATGACATGACATCAGTTGACAACTATGGACATCGGTTCTTATGGTCTCAATATGTGTACAAACGAATCGCTTGCGCTTGGAAAGAAGACGCCTCTTCAGAAGCCCACAACTGGGTAACACCAAAAGTTATATTAAAACTTAATATAAACTCCAATGTTAAGACTGTCGTCATGCGGTGAGACGCTAGAGCTCTGTGATTGCGTACTGTAATATGCATTTGAAGAGCTATTATGAGAAGCGAGGTATTAACGCAAATCCTCGAGACGTGTTTATAGAGGTTGGTTTCTAAGCTAATGAATATTTAGTTACATAAACTGTGTTTCGCGGTGCTGACTGAGGTGAGGTGAAGTTGGCAGGTGAAACAGCTATACGTCCATTTATTATTGTAAATATTGTATTTTGAGAATTAATGAAATTCTATTGAACTAATAAACATTATCTTTAAAAATCCTGAATTGTTTCAAACTTCTCATCTAATCATTGTTTTTAAAATGTTTTGTGTCAAACATTTTATATTTATAAGTGTGTTAAAGTCTATTATACATACATTTCTAAGAAGAGTTTACACGTTAGTTTTATGAAACAGGTTCTATGCTAATGGTTAATTTTATTGAAATTGGGGTTCTGAGTTCTACTCTACTAGATGATGAAGTGTTATAAATTAAATCCTGATGAGCTAATGAATGTCAATATCTGTATTAAACACAACCTCCATAATTATCTTGGTAGCTTCGGACAAATTGTGGTGCTGCTCTTTCTTTGATTTAAAACTTGTGTTAAACTACCTGGAGCTTCTTTACGTATAAGGATTACAAACAAGGATTTTGTAGCTTTTTTTGCCTATTGACTGAAACATAATCACTCTCAGTTAAGCAGGAATGACGGGTGCTTACATATTTTGATACGGTTTTGTTGTAACAAGTAAATGTATAGTAAACTTGTCTTACGCAATAAAAAATGTTTCCGCGGTGTGTTGAATAATTATAGTTTCCCATAAAATTCAAAAAGATAAAAATTGGTGATAGGGATGAGTAGGGGGTGAGATTAAGCGACAAAACTCACCATAAATAATCATAAAGAGTGACTTGTATTCAGAATTTCGCATCGAGCCATGAGTATTATAATGAGAGGTAGCACAGTTAGGCCTGCCGTTGTAAACAAAATGCCCGGGTTCCTTTGTTTGAGTCCTGTGTTATACACATAGGTTGATGGTAAGTACAATAGTTAACTAGCAGTGTAGGGCTAAACAAATACAATATGAATAAGCAATTTGTACCTATTTTTATATATTGATTTAATTCTATTAAAAACCCATTCATCGTGCTCAAGAAACTAGAAGATTTTACGTAAGTGGATGGCCATGATTTTATGTCAACATACTTATACCGATAAAATATTTGAAATGGTTATTTACATTTCATATTTTTATTAAAATGTCATATTGACTTTTAACAAATAAAGATCAATACTTAGATATTTAATATAATAATAATTCTATGTTTACATATCGTAAAGGTACCTCTGTAAAAAGTTTGTGACCACCTCCAGTTTTGTAATATCAATTAATTTTCCATAATCTTATATTTAAATTTGAACCTGCAAAACGTCAAGCTGTATTCAGCACCTTTATAAAAGTATACATAAAGTTATGTGTTTAGAAACCTAATCATATTAGATCTTGCTTAAGTATAAGATACCTTGCAAAGCGTCTTTGTAAGAGTACTAACTAACATGATAAAAACTACCGGAATTGGAAATTAACGGAACTTTTCGTATCTCTCACTTTTGAAATATTATAAAAACAACGTAGCAATGACGTTTGTAATTTGATTTGGGATGAACTACAAACATTCGAGTTTATTCGAAATGACATGACATTTTAGTTTCTGTTGATTGGATTGATTGGATGATTGATTGAACAAATGTAAATAATACTGAACATCAAACTTTAGTTAATACTACTATCAGACTACTAAATTCAAATACATTTATGCTGAAAGCATATTTTACGTCCAGAACTAAAATTCATTACTCAATAAACATTATTTTTATAATTATAATTTATATCTTGAGTAAATTACGTTTATTAAACATTGAACTAAATGAACAAATACATTTAATGATAGCTAAGTAACAACAATAGAAACGTTAATATCAACATATCTAAATATTGAATAAAATTTTATTTTGTATCTATCTTAATACAATTTAAAATAGTGTCAGCTTACGATAAACATATAGTTCTATCACACTTGAAGTGTTTTTTATGTAGAAGTTATAGTAAAAACAACAAATTCAGATTTGCTAACATTTCAATTGACTCTGGAAACATTCTTCCATCCAGTTTATCAAACGATATCACATGTATTTATAATTCCCAGTATATTATAATATACTATATATAATAGAACGTAAATAGTAATAATATAATTTACATAATGATATTCTAAAACATCATTATGTAAATTATACAATGATATTATGTAGTGGATTTCTAGATTAAACACCATGGTATCCGATAATTATATATGTTACTACATGTATTGAAAGGGATGTTTCCAGAGAAAAAAAAAACACTGTTTTGGAGTAATTTGTTATAATGTAATTAAGTAAAAAGAGGATCATTGCACTTCAAAGATAGGGTTAATAGGACCACATCGCCTGGTACACCCTCGTCATCCTTTATCACATTACGATAGTACGCTGCAGGACAGCTACAGTGACGGGTGTCATTCACCACTCAGGGATTTTGTTACTTCATCATGTTTGATATATATTGTAACCTATTACTAATATTTATATACAAATAATAGCAGTTGCACGCGGTTTCGCACACATTTTACCACCGTGGGTATATGATATTCTGGATACTACTGACCATAAATGACAATTACTAGAAAGATATTCTGGTGATATATCCTGATCCATAAAAGATTTAAGTTTAAAATAATTGTGAAGTAATATATTGAAACATATTTTATGTGTACTAATGTAAAAACACACATTTATATCTAATAATACTTGATATTTTATTGAACAGCTACGGCAATTTCAATAACAGCTAAACTATATTGGTCTTTATGAAAGATTTCTTAGTTTTTTTACATGGTGAGTTTTAATGTCATAATTAACAAACCAAATTTTGGCGTTAAAAACTGCTAATAAAATGTAACTAATCGTGTAATAAATCCAAACACACAGAGCACATACAAACGATGTGGTGGAAGGGGGGAGGGGGTCCCGAACGGAATGTAATGAACAGTCTGGTTGTTAGTGTTTAGCACCGTCCCTGTGAATTCAATGTAAGGTTACTCTTGTATTCAAATTCTAGTTTTATGTGATTTCCGTTTAACGCAATGGATTTCTAATGCGAATACTGCAACTTTTACTGATAATTAAATAATTAGGACATATAATTAAAAATATGTTATTCTTGTATTATTATTATTATTAAGCCATACAAACATTGACCTTATAAACATTCGATGACATTGCAGTATAATGTATTCTTGATAATTTCCTGCCCTAGATTTTGTTTAGGTAATACTGGAATTTAATTCGCTACTGAATTATTTTTACTATTGGAGTTTTTGTAAAAATTGTGGTAACCATTAGGAGCCAGCCCTATATCACAGATTCTGAATGTAATTTAGTATTCATTTTATAAATTATACACTGTTCCAAATTGAATTCGAATGTTAAATTGCCATATTAAAATGCTAGGCAGTCCAACAATTTTTAATATCGTAAGTTTCATTGGTATATTATATGTTTTATTTTATATCTGAATTAAACTACTGATTCATACACTGAAAACTGTTATATTTTATTCAATTCCAATTTTCAACAGATTTTTCTGGTGATGTTTCGAACTTTAGCTGAAGTCCATTTATTTTCAAATCAATTTGGAAGCTTTTTCTGGAATTACAATGTATTTCAGGTAACTTTTCTAATCATTTCCTTCATATACATCACCCTAAAGTGTTTAAAAATCGACATTTAAAAAATGTGCCGAATTGGTTCAAAGCCTCTCTCACAATTACTAATTAGCAACACCATTTTGTGATTCAATTTTTTATTTGCAATATATACATTATCCTACATCTTAAAAATTGTATTTTCCAATACTATATAATTATCCGTTGTATACAACCATGGCCCCTGCAACCGTAATGTGTTAGAATGAGGTTAGTTTTCGTTTTGTTTATGAATAGTTCTCTCAAATTCACGTAATACAGTTCATCTTCAACTACTAGACGTATTTTTCACATATTTTTCTTAATACATTATAGAATGCTTAGGTTACTATATATCACATGTAGGACCATAAGTACTCTTAAAGTGTTGGGTTATTATTAAAATGTATACTAAGTGGCTTGGACCTGTAACGAATACATCGATTCTTTGGTGCTAAACTACAGGTTTTACAAAATATCATT